>NW_028270180.1:6079094-6096594 GCF_037043375.1 Chiloscyllium plagiosum
GTGTGTGTGTGTGAGGGGTGTGTGTGTGAGGGGTGTGTGTGTGAGGGGTGTGTGTGTGTGAGGGGTGTGTCTGTGTGTGTGAGGTGTGTGTCTGTGTGTGTGAGGTGTGTGTCTGTGTGTGTGTGTGTGTGTCTGTGTGTGTGTGTGTGTCTGTGTGTGTGTGAGGTGTGTGTCTGTGTGTGTGTGAGGTGTGTGTCTGTGTGTGTGTGAGGTGTGTGTCTGTGTGTGTGTGAGGTGTGTGTCTGTGTGTGTGTGAGGTGTGTGTGTGTGAGGTGTGTGTCTGTGTGTGTGAGGTGTGTGTGTGAGGGGTGTGTGTGTGTGAGGTGTGTGTGTGTGTGAGGTGTGTGTGTGTGTGTGTGTGAGGTGTGTGTGTGTGAGGTGTGTGTCTGTGTGTGTGTCTGTGTGTGTGTGAGGTGTGTGTGTGAGGGGTGTGTGAGGTGTGTGTGTGTGTGTGAGGTGTGTGTGTGTGTGTGTGAGGTGTGTGTGTGTGTGTGTGTGTGTGTGAGGTGTGTGTGTGTGTGAGGTGTGTGTGTGAGGTGTGTGTGTGTGTGATGTGTGTGTTTGAGGGGTGTGTGAGGTGGGTGTGTGAGGGGTGTGTGTGTGTGAGGTGTGTGTGTGTGTGTGTGAGGTGTGTGTGTGTGTGTGTGAGGTGTGTGTGTGTGTGTGTGAGGTGTGTGTGTGTGTGAGGTGTGTGTGTGTGTGAGGTGTGTGTGTGAGGTGTGTGTGTGTGTGATGTGTGTGTTTGAGGGGTGTGTGAGGGGTGTGTGAGGTGTGTGTGTGAGGGGTGTGTGAGGTGTGTGTGTGAGGTGTGTGTGTGTGTGTGTGTGAGATTGTGTGTGTGTGTGTGAGGTGTGTGTGTGTGTGTGTGTGTGAGGTGTGTGTGTGTGTGTGTGTGTGAGGTGTGTGTGTGTGTGTGTGTGAGGTGTGTGTGTGTGTGTGTGTGAGGTGTGTGTGTGTGTGTGTGTGAGGTGTGTGTGTGTGTGTGTGTGAGGTGTGTGTGTGTGTGTGTGTGAGGTGTGTGTCTGTGTGTGTGTGAGGTGTGTGTCGGTGTGTGTGTGTGTGAGGTGTGTGTGTGTGTGTGTGTGAGGTGTGTGTGTGTGTGTGTGAGGTGTGTGTGTGTGTGTGTGAGGTGTGTGTGTGTGTGTGTGAGGTGTGTGTGTGTGTGTGTGTGTGAGGGGTGTGTGTGTGTGTGTGAGGTGTGTGTGTGTGAGGGGTGTGTGTGTGAGGTGTGTGTGTGTGAGGTGTGTGTCTGTGTGTGAGGTGTGTGTCTGTATGTGTGAGGTGTGTGTCTGTATGTGTGAGTGTGTGAGGTGTGTGTGTGAGTGTGTGAGGTGTGTGTCTGTGTGTGTGAGTGTGTGAGGTGTGTGTCTGTGTGAGGTGTGTGTCTGTGTGTGTGAGTGTGTGAGGTGTGTGTCTGTGTGTGTGAGTGTGTGAGGTGTGTGTCTGTGTCTGTGTGTCTGTGTCTGTGTGTGTGTGAGGTGTGTGTCGGTGTGTGTGTGAGGTGTGTGTGTGAGGTGTGTGTCGGTGTGAGGTGTGTGGTGTGTGTCGGTGTGAGGTGTGTGGTGTGTGTGTGAGGTGTGTGTGTGTGAGGTGTGTGTGTGTGAGTGTGTGTGTGTGTGTGAGGGGTGTGTGTGTGTGAGGGGTGTGTGTGTGAGGTGTGTGTGTGAGGTGTGTGAGGTGTGTGTCTGTGTGTGAGGTGTGTGAGGTGTGTGTCTGTGTGTGAGGTGTGTGTGTGTGTGAGGTGTGTGTGTGTGAGGTGTGTGTGTGTGTGGTGTGTGTCTGTGTGTGTGTGTGTGGTGTGTGTCTGTGTGTGTGTGAGGTGTGTGTCTGTGTGTGTGTGAGGTGTGTGTGTGTGAGGTGTGTGTCTGTGTGTGTGTGAGGTGTGTGTCTGTGTGTGTGTGAGGTGTGTGTGTCTGTGTGTGTGTGAGGTGTGTGTGTGTGTGTGTGTGTGAGGTGTGTGTGTGTGTGTGTGTGAGGTGTGTGTGTGTGTGTGTGGTGTGTGTGTGTGTGAGGTGTGTGTTTGAGGGGTGTGTGAGGTGTGTGTGTGTGTGTGTGAGGTGTGTGTGATGTGTGTGTTTGAGGGGTGTGTGAGGTGTGTGTTTGAGGAGTGTGTGAGGTGTGTGTGTGAGGTGTGTGTGTGAGGTGTGTGTGTGAGGTGTGTGTGTGAGGTGTGTGTGTGAGGTGTGTGTGAGTGTGTGTGATTGTGTGTGTGTCTGTGTCTGTGTGTGTGTGTCTGTGTCTGTGTGTGTGTGTGTGTGTCTGTGTGTGTGTGTGTGTGTCTGTGTGTGTGTGTGTGTCTGTGTGTGTGTGAGGTGTGTGTCTGTGTGTGTGTGAGGTGTGTGTCTGTGTGTGTGTGAGGTGTGTGTCGGTGTGTGTGTGAGGGGTGTGTGTGTGTGAGGGGTGTGTGTGTGTGTGTGTGTGTGTGAGGTGTGTGTGTGTGTGTGTGTGTGAGGTGTGTGTGTGTGTGTGAGGTGTGTGTGTGTGTGTGAGGTGTGTGTGTGTGTGAGGTGTGTGTGTGTGTGTGAGGTGTGTGTGTGTGTGAGGTGTGTGTGTGTGTGTGTGTGTGAGGTGTGTGTGTGTGTGTGTGAGAGTGTGTGTGTGTGTGTGTGTGTGAGATTGTGTGTGTGTGTGTGTGAGGTGTGTGTGAGGTGTGTGTCTGTGTGTGTGTGAGGTGTGTGTCTGTGTGTGTGTGAGGTGTGTGTGTGTGAGGTGTGTGTGTGTGAGGTGTGTGTGTGTGTGTGAGGTGTGTGTGTGTGAGGTGTGTGTGTGTGAGGTGTGTGTGTGTGTGTGTGTGTGTGAGGTGTGTGTGTGTGAGGTGTGTGTGTGTGTGTGTGAGTGTGTGTGTGTGTGAGGTGTGTGTGTGTGTGTGAGTGTGTGTGTGTGTGTGTGTGAGGTGTGTGGGTGTGTGTGAGGTGTGTGTGTGTGAGGTGTGTGTGTGTGAGGTGTGTGTGTGTGTGTGAGGTGTGTGTCTGTGTGTGTGTGTGAGGTGTGTGTCTGTGTGTGTGTATGAGGTGTGTGTGTGTGAGGTGTGTGTCTGTGTGTGTGTATGAGGTGTGTGTCTGTGTGAGGTGTGTGTCTGTGTGTGTGTGTGTGAGGTGTGTGTGTGTGTGTGAGGTGTGTGTGTGTGTGTGAGGTGTGTGTCTGTGTGTGTGTGTGAGGTGTGTGTCTGTGTGTGTCTGTGAGGTGTGTGTCTGTGTGTGTGTGTGTGAGGTGTGTGTCTGTGTGTGTGTCTGTGTGTGTGTGTGAGGTGTGTGTGTGTGAGTCTGTGTGTGTGTGTGAGGTGTGAGGTGTGTGTCTGTGTGTGTGTGAGGTGTGTGTGTGTGTGAGGTGTGTGTCTGTGTCTGTGTGTGTGTGAGGTGTGTGTCTGTGTCTGTGTGTGTGTGAGGTGTGTGTGAGGTGTGTGTCTGTGTCTTGGTGTGTGTGAGGTGTGTGTCGGTGTGTGTGTGAGGTGTGTGTGAGGTGTGTGTCGGTGTGTGTGTGAGGTGTGTGTCGGTGTGTGTCTGTGTGTGAGGTGTGAGGTGTGTGTGTGTGTGAGGTGTGTGTGTGTGAGGTGTGAGGTTTGTGTGTGTGTGTGTGTGTGAGAGGTGTGTGTGTGAGGTGTGTGTGTGAGGTGTGTGTGTGAGGTGTGTGTGTGTGTGTGTGTGAGGTGTGTGTGTGTGAGGTGTGTGTGTGAGGTGTGTGTGTGTGTGTGAGGTGTGTGTGTGTGTGAGGTGTGTGTGTGTGATGTGTGTGTGAGGGGTGTGTGAGGTGTGTGTGTGAGGGGTGTGTGAGGTGTGTGTGTGAGGGGTGTGTGAGGTGTGTGTGTGAGGTGTGTGTGTGAGGTGTGTGTGTGTGTGTGTGTGTGAGAGTGTGTGTGTGTGTGTGTGTGTCGGTGTGTGTGTGAGGTGTGTGTGAGGTGTGTGTCGGTGTGTGTGTGAGGTGTGTGTGAGGTGTGTGTGGTGTGTGTGTGTGAGGTGTGTGTGTGTGAGGTGTGTGTGTGTGAGGTGTGTGTGTGTGAGGTGTGTGTGTGTGTGTGTGAGGTGTGTGTGTGTGTGTGTGTGTGAGGTGTGTGTGTGTGTGAGGTGTGTGTGTGTGAGGTGTGTGTGTGTGAGGTGTGTGTGTGTGTGTGAGGTGTGTGTCTGTGTGTGTGTGTGAGGTGTGTGTCTGTGTGTGTGTATGAGGTGTGTGTCTGTGTGAGGTGTGTGTCTGTGTGAGGTGTGTGTCTGTGTGTGTGTGTGTGTGAGGTGTGTGTGTGTGTGAGGTGTGTGTCTGTGTGTGTCTGTGAGGTGTGTGTCTGTGTGTGTGTGTGTGAGGTGTGTGTCTGTGTGTGTGTGTGTGTGTGTGAGGTGTGTGTCTGTGTGTGTGTCTGTGTGTGTGTGTGAGGTGTGTGTGTGTGAGTCTGTGTGTGTGTGTGAGGTGTGTGTGTGTGAGGTGTGTGTCTGTGTGTGTGTGTGAGGTGTGTGTCTGTGTGTGTGTGTGAGGTGTGTGTCTGTGTGTGTGTATGAGGTGTGTGTCTGTGTGAGGTGTGTGTCTGTGTGTGTGTGTGTGTGAGGTGTGTGTCTGTGTGTGTGTGTGAGGTGTGTGTCTGTGTGTGTCTGTGAGGTGTGTGTCTGTGTGTGTGTGAGGTGTGTGTCTGTGTGTGTGTCTGTGTGTGTGTGTGAGGTGTGTGTGTGTGAGTCTGTGTGTGTGTGTGAGGTGTGTGTGTGTGAGGTGTGTGTCTGTGTGTGTGTGAGGTGTGTGTGTGTGTGAGGTGTGTGTCTGTGTCTGTGTGTGTGTGAGGTGTGTGTCTGTGTCTGTGTGTGTGTGAGGTGTGTGTGAGGTGTGTGTCTGTGTCTTTGTGTGTGTGAGGTGTGTGTGAGGTGTGTGTCGGTGTGTGTGTGAGGTGTGTGTGAGGTGTGTGTCGGTGTGTGTGTGAGGTGTGTGTCGGTGTGTGTCTGTGTGTGAGGTGTGAGGTGTGTGTGTGTGTGAGGTGTGTGTGTGTGAGGTGTGAGGTGTGTGTGTGTGTGTGAGAGGTGTGTGTGTGAGGTGTGTGTGTGTGTGGGGTGTGTGTCGGTGTGTGTGTGTGAGGTGTGAGGTGTGTGTGTGATGTGAGGTGTGTGTGTGTGAGGTGTGTGTGTGAGGTGTGTGTGTGAGAGGTGTGTGAGGTGTGTGTGTGTGAGGTGTGTGTGTGAGAGGTGTGTGAGGTGTGTGTGTGAGAGGTGTGTGTGTGTGTGTGTGAGGGGTGTGTGTGTGAGGGGTGTGTGAGGTGTGTGTCTGTGTGTGTGTGAGGTGTGTGTCTGTGTCTGTGTGTGTGTGGTGTGTGTGTGAGGTGTGTGTCGGTGTGTGTGTGAGGTGTGTGTCGGTGTGTGTGTGAGGTGTGTGTCGGTGTGTGTGTGAGGTGTGTGTCGGTGTGTGTGTGAGGTGTGTGTCGGTGTGTGTGAGGTGTGAGGTGTGTGTGTGTGTGAGGTGTGTGTGTGTGTGTGTGTGTGAGGTGTGTGTGTGTGAGGTGTGTGTGTGTGTGAGGTGTGTGTGTGTGTGTGAGGTGTGTGTGTGTGTGAGGTGTGTGTGTGTGTGAGGTGTGTGTGTGTGTGAGGTGTGTGTGTGTGAGGTGTGTGTGTGTGAGGGGTGTGTGTGTGTGTGAGGGGTGTGTGTGTGTGTGAGGGGTGTGTGTGTGTGTGTGAGGTGTGTGTGTGTGTGAGGGGTGTGTGTGTGTGTGTGAGGGGTGTGTGTGTGTGTGAGGGGTGTGTGTGTGTGAGGTGTGTGTGTGTGTGAGGTGTGTGTCTGTGTGTGTGAGTGAGGTGTGTGTCTGTGTGTGTGAGGTGTGTGTCTGTGTGTGTGAGGTGTGTGTCTGTGTGTGTGAGTGTGTGAGGTGTGTGTCTGTGTCTGTGTGTGTGAGGTGTGTGTCTGTGTCTGTGTGTGTGTGAGGTGTGTGTCTGTGTCTGTGTGTGTGTGAGGTGTGTGTCTGTGTCTGTGTGTGTGTGAGGTGTGTGTCTGTGTCTGTGTGTGTCGGTGTGTGTGTGAGGTGTGTGTCGGTGTGTGTGTGAGGTGTGTGTCGGTGTGAGGTGTGTGTGTGTGTGTGTGAGGTGTGTGTGTGTGTGTGTGTGTGTGTGTGTGTGTGAGGTGTGTGTGTGTGTGAGGTGTGTGTGTGTGTGAGGGGTGTGTGTGTGTCTGTGTGTGTGTGAGGTGTGTGTCTGTGTCTGTGTGTGTCGGTGTGTGTGTGAGGTGTGTGTCGGTGTGTGTGTGAGGTGTGTGTCGGTGTGTGTGTGAGGTGTGTGTCGGTGTGAGGTGTGTGTGTGTGTGTGTGGTGTGTGTGTGTGAGGTGTGTGTGTGAGGGGTGTGTGTGTGTGTGTGTGTGAGGGGTGTGTGTGTGTGAGGTGTGTGTGTGTGTGTGTGTGTGTGAGGGGTGTGTGTGTGAGGGGTGTGTGTGTGAGGTGTGTGTCTGTGTGTGAGGGTCTGTGTGTGAGGTGTGTGTGTTTGAAGTGTGTGTGTGTATGAGGTGTTTGAGGTGTGTGTGTGTATGAGGTGTGTGAGGTGTGTGTGTGTATGAGGTGTGTGAGGTGTGTGTGTGTATGAGGTGTGTGAGGTGTGTGTGTGTATGAGGTGTGTGAGGTGTGTGTGTGTATGAGGTGTGTGAGGTGTGTGTGTGTATGAGGTGTGTGAGGTGTGTGTTTGAGGGGTGTGTGAGGTGTGTGTTTGAGGGGTGTGTGAGGTGTGTGTTTGAGGGGTGTTTGAGGGGTGTGTGAGGGGTGTGTGAGGTGTGTGTGAGGTGTGTGTGTGTGTGTGTGTGACTGTGTGTGTGTGAGGTGTGTGTCGGTGTGTGTGTGAGGTGTGTGTGAGGTGTGTGTCGGTGTGTGTGTGAGGTGTGTGTGTGTGTGTGAGGTGTGTGAGGTGTGTGTGTGTGTGTGAGGTGTGTGTGTGTGTGAGGTGTGTGAGGTGTGTGAGGTGTGTGTGTGTGTGAGGTGTGTATGTGAGGTGTGTGTGTGAGGTGTGTGTGTGAGGTGTGTGTGTGTGTGAGGTGTGTGTGTGTGAGGTGTGTGTGTGTGTGTGAGGTGTGAGGTGTGTGTGGTGTGTGTGAGGTGTGTGAGGTGTGTGTGTGTGTGTGAGGTGTCTGTGTGTGTGTGAGGTGTGTGTCTGTGTGTGTGTCGTGTGTGTCTGTGTGTGTGTGTGAGGTGTGTGTCTGTGTGTGTCTGTGTGTGTGAGGTGTGTGTCTGTGTGTGTGTGTGTGAGGTGTGTGTCTGTGTGTGTGTGTGAGGTGTGTGTCTGTGTGTGTGTGTGAGGTGTGTGTCTGTGTGTGTGTGTGAGGTGTGTGTCTGTGTGTGTGTGAGGTGTGTGTCTGTGTGTGTGTGTGAGGTGTGTGTCTGTGTGTGTGTGTGAGGTGTGTGTGTGTGAGGTGTGTGTCTGTGTGTGTGTGTGAGGTGTGTGTCTGTGTGTGTGTGTGAGGTGTGTGTCTGTGTGTGTGTGTGAGGTGTGTGTCTGTGTGTGTGTGTGAGGTGTGTGTGTGTGAGGTGTGTGTGTGAGGTGTGTGTGTGTGAGGTGTGTGTGAGGTGTGTGTCTGTGTGTGTCTGTGTGTGTGTGAGGTGTGTGTCTGTGTGTGTGTGAGGTGTGTGTCTGTGTGTGTGTGAGGTGTGTGTCTGTGTGTGTGTGAGGTGTGTGTCTGTGTCTGTGTGTGTGTGAGGTGTGTGTCTGTGTGTGTGTGAGGTGTGTGTCTGTGTGTGTGTGAGGTGTGTGTCTGTGTCTGTGTGTGTGTGAGGTGTGTGTCTGTGTCTGTGTGTGTGTGAGGTGTGTGTCTGTGTGTGTGTGAGGTGTGTGTCTGTGTCTGTGTGTGTGTGAGGTGTGTGTCGGTGTGTGTGTGAGGTGTGTGTCGGTGTGAGTGTGAGGTGTGTGTGTGTGTGAGGTGTGTGAGGTGTGTGTCTGTGTGTGTGTGTGTGAGGTGTGTGTCTGTGTGTGTGTGTGAGGTGTGTGTCTGTGTGTGTGTGATGTGTGTGTGTGTGTGTGAGGTGTGTGTCTGTGTGTGTGTGAGGTGTGTGTCTGTGTGTGTGTGTGAGGTGTGTGTCTGTGTGTGTGTGAGGTGTGTGTGAGGTGTGTGTCTGTGTGTGTGTGAGGTGTGTGTGTGTGTGTGTGAGGTGTGTGTGTGTGTGTGTGAGGTGTGTGTGTGTGTGTGTGAGGTGTGTGTCTGTGTGTGTGAGGTGTGTGTCTGTGTGTGTGAGGTGTGTGTGTGTGTGTGTGAGGTGTGTGTGTGTGTGTGTGAGGTGTGTGTCTGTGTGTGTCTGTGTGTGTGTGAGGTGTGTGTGAGGTGTGTGTCTGTGTGTGTGTGAGGTGTGTGTCTGTGTGTGTGTGAGGTGTGTGTCTGTGTGTGTGTGAGGTGTGTGTCTGTGTGTGTGTGAGGTGTGTGTCTGTGTCTGTGTGTGTGTGAGGTCTGTGTCTGTGTGTGTGTGAGGTGTGTGTCGGTGTGTGTGTGAGGTGTGTGTCGGTGTGAGGTGTGTGTGTGAGTGTGAGGGTGAGGTGTGTGTGTGTGTGAGGTGTGTGTGAGGTGTGTGTGTGTGGTGTGTGTGTGTGTGAGGTGTGTGTGTGTGTGTGAGGTGTCTGTGTGTGTGTGAGGTGTGTGTCGGTGTGTGTGTGTGAGGTGTGTGTGTGTGTGTGAGGTGTGTGAGGTGTGTGTGTGTGTGTGAGGTGTGTGTGTGTGTGAGGTGTGTGTGTGAGGTGTGTGTGTGTGTGTGTGTGAGGTGTGTGTGTGAGGTGTGTGTGTGTGTGAGGTGTGTGTGTGTGTGAGGTGTGTGTGTGTGTGTGAGGTGTGTGAGGTGTGTGTGTGTGTGTGTGAGGTGTGTGTGTGTGTGTGTGTGTGAGGTGTGTGAGGTGTGTGTGTGTGTGTGAGGTGTGTGTGTGTGTGTGTGTGTGTGAGGTGTGTGTGTGTGTGTGTGTGTGAGGTGTGTGTGTGTGTGTGAGGTGTGTGTGTGAGGTGTGTGTGTGAGGTGTGTGTGTGAGGTGTGTGTGTGAGGTGTGTGTGTGTGTGTGTGAGGTGTGTGTGTGAGGTGTGTGTGTGTGTGTGTGTATGAGGTGTGTGTCTGTGTGTGTATGAGGTGTGTGTCTGTGTGTGTGTGTGTGAGGTGTGTGTCTGTGTGTGTGTGTGTGAGGTGTGTGTGTGTGTGTGTGTGAGGTGTGTGTCTGTGTGTGTGTGAGGTGTGTGTCTGTGTGTGTGTGTGTGTCTGTGTGTGTGTGTGAGGTGTGTGTGTGAGGTGTGTGTCTGTGTGTGTGTGAGGTGTGTGTGTGTGTGAGGTGTGTGTGTGTGAGGTGTGAGGTGTGTGTGAGTGTGTGTGAGGTGTGTGTGTGAGGTGTGTGTGTGATGTGAGGTGTGTGTGTGATGTGAGGTGTGTGTGTGTGTGTGTGAGGTGTGTGTGTGAGGTGTGTGTGTGAGAGGTGTGTGAGGTGTGTGTGTGAGAGGTGTGTGTGTGTGTGTGTGAGGGGTGTGTGTGTGTGAGGGGTGTGTGTGTGAGGGGTGTGTGTGTGAGGTGTGTGTCTGTGTCTGTGTGTGTGTGTGAGGTGTGTGTCTGTGTCTGTGTGTGTGTGAGGTGTGTGTGAGGTGTGTGTCTGTGTGTGTGTGGGGTGTGTGTCTGTGTGTGTGTGAGGTGTGTGTGAGGTGTGTGTGTGAGGTGTGTGTGTGAGGTGTGTGTCGGTGTGTGTGTGTCGGTGTGTGTGTGAGGTGTGTGTGTGTGTGAGGTGTGTGTGTGTGTGAGGGGTGTGTGTGTGTGAGGGGTGTGTGTGTGTGAGGTGTGTGTGTGTGAGGGGTGTGTGTGTGTGTGAGGTGTGTGTGGTGTGTGAGGTGTGTGTCTGTGTGTGTGAGGTGTGTGTCTGTGTGTGTGAGGTGTGTGTCTGTGTGTGTGAGGTGTGTGTCTGTGTGTGTGAGGTGTGTGTCTGTGTGTGTGAGTGTGTGAGGTGTGTGTCTGTGTCTGTGTGTGTGTGAGGTGTGTGTCTGTGTGTGTGTGAGGTGTGTGTCTCTGTCTGTGTGTGTGTGAGGTGTGTGTCTGTGTCTGTGTGTGTGTGAGGTG
Organism: Chiloscyllium plagiosum; assembly: GCF_037043375.1. Classification (NCBI taxonomy): domain Eukaryota; kingdom Metazoa; phylum Chordata; class Chondrichthyes; order Orectolobiformes; family Hemiscylliidae; genus Chiloscyllium; species Chiloscyllium plagiosum. The sequence goes on from NW_028270180.1 coordinate 6,089,096, forward strand.
TGTGTCTGTGTCTGTGTGTGTGTGAGGTGTGTGTCTGTGTGTGTGTGAGGTGTGTGTCTGTGTCTGTGTGTGTGTGAGGTGTGTGTCTGTGTCTGTGTGTGTGTGAGGTGTGTGTCTGTGTCTGTGTGTGTGTGAGGTGTGTGTCTGTGTCTGTGTGTGTGTGAGGTGTGTGTCGGTGTGTGTGTGAGGTGTGTGTCGGTGTGTGTGTGAGGTGTGTGTCGGTGTGTGTGTCTGTGTGAGGTCTGTGTGTGTGTGAGGTGTGTGTCGGTGTGTGTGAGAGGTGTGTGTCGGTGTGAGGTGTGAGGTGTGTGTGTGAGTGTGAGGGTGAGGTGTGTGTGTGTGAGGTGTGTGTGAGGTGTGTGTGTGAGGTGTGTGTGTGTGTGAGGTGTGTGTGTGTGTGTGTGTGAGGTGTGTGTCGGTGTGTGTGTGAGGTGTGTGTCGGTGTGTGTGTGAGGTGTGTGTCGGTGTGAGGTGTGAGGTGTGTGTGTGAGTGTGAGGGTGAGGTGTGTGTGTGTGAGGTGTGTGTGAGGTGTGTGTGTGAGGTGTGTGTGTGTGTGAGGTGTGTGTGTGTGTGTGTGTGAGGTGTGTGTGTGTGTGTGGTGTGTGTGTGTGTGTGTGTGGTGTGTGTGTGAGGTGTGTGTGTGTGGTGTGTGTGTGTGTGTGTGAGGTGTGTGTGTGTGTGTGAGGTGTCTGTGTGTGTGTGAGGTGTGTGTCTGTGTGTGTGTGTGTGAGGTGTGTGTCTGTGTGTGTGTGTGAGGTGTGTGTCTGTTTGTGTGTGTGAGGTCTGTGTCTGTGTGTGTGTGAGGTGTGTGTGTGAGGTGTGTGTCGGTGTGAGGTGTGTGTGTGAGGTGTGTGTGTGTGTGAGGTGTGTGTGTGTGTGTGAGGTGTGTGTGTGAGGTGTGAGGTGTGTGTGTGAGGTGTGAGGTGTGTGAGGTGTGAGGTGTGTGTGTGTGAGGTGTGAGGTGTGTGAGGTGTGAGGTGTGTGTGTGTGAGGTGTGTGTGTGTGAGGTGTGAGGTGTGTGTGTGTGAGGTGTGAGGTGTGTGTGTGAGGTGTGTGTGTGTGTGAGGTGTGTGTCTGTGTGTGTGTGTGAGGTGTGTGTGTGTGTGTGAGGTGTGTGTCTGTGTGTGTGTGTGTGTGAGGTCTGTGTCTGTGTGTGTGTGAGGTCTGTGTCTGTGTGTGTGAGGTCTGTGTCTGTGTGTGTGTGAGGTGTGTGTCGGTGTGTGTGTGAGGTGTGTGTCGGTGTGAGGTGTGTGTGTGTGTGAGTGTGAGGTGTGTGTGTGTGTGTGAGGTGTGTGTGTGTGTGTGTGAGGTGTGTGTGAGGTGTGTGTCTGTGTGTGTGTGAGGTGTGTGTCTGTGTGTGTGTGTGGTCTGTGTCTGTGTGTGTGTGAGGTGTGTGTCGGTGTGTGTGTGAGGTGTGTGTCGGTGTGAGGTGTGTGTGTGTGTGTGAGGTGTGTGTGTGTGTGAGGTGTGTGTGTGTGTGTGAGGTGTGTGTGAGGTGTGTGTCTGTGTGTGTGTGTGAGGTCTGTGTCTGTGTGTGTGTGAGGTGTGTGTGTGAGGTGTGTGTCGGTGTGAGGTGGGTGTGTGTGTGTGTGAGGTGTGTGTGAGGTGTGTGTGTGAGGTGTGTGTGTGAGGTGTGTGTGTGAGGTGTGTGTGTGAGGTGTGTGTGTGTGAGGTGTGTGTGTGAGGTGTGAGGTGTGTGTGTGAGGTGTGTGTGTGAGGTTTGTGTGTGTGTGTGTGTGAGGTGTGTGTGTGTGAGGTGTGTGTGTGTGTGAGGTGTCTGTGTGTGTGTGAGGTGTGTGTGTGTGTGTGTGTGAGGTGTGTGTGTGTGAGGTGTGTGTGTGTGTGAGGTGTGTGAGGTGTGTGTGAGGTGTGTGTGTGAGGTGTGTGTGTGTGTGTGTGTGAGGTGTGTGTGTGTGTGTGAGGTGTGTGTGTGTGTGAGGTGTGTGTGTGTGTGTGTGTGAGGTGTGTGTGTGTGTGAGGTGTGTGTCTGTGTGTGTGAGGTGTGTGTCGGTGTGAGGTGTGTGTGTGTGTGAGTGTGAGGTGTGTGTGTGAGGTGTGTGTGTGTGAGGTGTGTGTGAGGTGTGTGTGTGAGGTGTGTGTGTGTGTGAGGTGTGTGTGTGAGGTGTGTGTGTGTGTGTGGTGTGTGTGTGTGTGTGTGTGGGTGTGTGTGAGGTGTGGGTGTGTGTGAGGTGTGTGTGTGTGTGTGAGGTGTGTGTGTGAGGTGTGTGTGTGAGGTGTGTGTGTGTGTGTGAGGTGTCTGTGTGTGTGTGTGAGGTGTGTGTCTGTGTGTGTGTGTGAGGTGTGTGTGTGTGTGTGAGGTGTGTGTGTGAGGTGTGTGTCTGTGTGTGTGAGTGTGAGGTGTGTGTCTGTGTGTGTGTGTGTGTGAGGTGTGTGTCTGTGTGTGTGTGTGTGTGAGGTGTGTGTCTGTGTGTGTGTGTGTGAGGTGTGTGTCTGTGTGTGTGTGTGTGAGGTGTGTGTCTGTGTGTGTGTGTGAGGTGTGTGTCTGTGTGTGTGTGTGTCTGTGTGTGTGTGAGGTGTGTGTCTGTGTGTGTGAGGTGTGTGTCTGTGTGTGTCTGTGTGTGTGTGAGGTGTGTGTCTGTGTGTGTGTGAGGTGTGTGTCTGTGTGTGTGTGAGGTGTGTGTCTGTGTCTGTGTGTGTGTGAGGTCTGTGTCTGTGTGTGTGTGAGGTGTGTGTCGGTGTGTGTGTGAGGTGTGTGTCGGTGTGAGGTGTGAGGTGTGTGTGTGAGTGTGAGGGTGAGGTGTGTGTGAGGTGTGTGTGTGAGGTGTGTGTGTGAGGTGTGTGTGGTGTGTGTGTGTGGTGTGTGTGTGTGTGTGTGTGAGGTGTGTGTGTGTGTGTGAGGTGTCTGTGTGTGTGTGAGGTGTGTGTGTGTGTGTGTGAGGTGTGTGTGTGTGTGTGTGTGAGGTGTGTGTGTGAGGTGTGTGTGTGAGGGGTGTGTGTCTGTGTGTGTCTGTGTGTGTGTGAGGTGTGTGTCTGTGTGTGTGTGAGGTGTGTGTCTGTGTGTGTGTGAGGTGTGTGTCTGTGTCTGTGTGTGTGTGAGGTCTGTGTCTGTGTGTGTGTGAGGTGTGTGTCGGTGTGTGTGTGAGGTGTGTGTCGGTGTGAGGTGTGAGGTGTGTGTGTGAGTGTGAGGGTGAGGTGTGTGTGAGGTGTGTGTGTGAGGTGTGTGTGGTGTGTGTGTGTGGTGTGTGTGTGTGGTGTGTGTGTGTGGTGTGTGGTGTGTGTGTGTGTGGTGTGTGTGTGTGTGAGGTGTGTGTGTGTGTGAGGTGTGTGTGTGTGTGTGTGAGGTGTGTGTGTGTGTGTGTGAGGTGTGTGTGAGGTGTGTGTGTGAGGTGTGTGTGTGAGGTGTGTGTGTGTGTGTGAGGTGTGTGTGTGTGAGGTGTGTGTGAGGTGTGTGTGTGTGTGGTGTGTGTGTGTGTGTGTGTGTGTGTGAGGTGTGTGTGTGTGTGTGTGAGGTGTGTGTGTGTGTGTGAGGTGTGTGTGTGTGTGTGAGGTGTGTGTGTGTGTGTGAGGTGTGTGTGTGTGTGTGAGGTGTGTGTGTGTGTGAGGTGTGTGTGTGTGTGTGAGGTGTGTGTCTGTGTGTGTCTGTGAGGTGTGTGTCTGTGTGTGTGTCTGTGAGGTGTGTGTCTGTGTGTGTGTGTGTGAGGTGTGTGTCTGTGTGTGTGTGAGGTGTGTGTCTGTGTGTGTGTGTGTGTCTGTGTGTGTGTGTGAGGTGTGTGTCTGTGTGTGTGTGAGGTGTGTGTCTGTGTCTGTGTGTGTGTGAGGTGTGTGTCTGTGTCTGTGTGTGTGTGAGGTGTGTGTCGGTGTGTGTGTGAGGTGTGTGTCGGTGTGTGTGTGAGGTGTGTGTCGGTGTGTGTCTGTGTGTGAGGTGTGAGGTGTGTGTGTGTGTGAGGTGTGTGTGTGTGAGGTGTGAGGTGTGTGTGTGTGTGTGAGGTGTGTGTGTGTGTGTGTGTGTGAGGTGTGTGAGGTGTGAGGTGTGTGTGAGGTGTGTGTGTGTGAGGTGTGTGTGTGTGTGGGGTGTGTGTCGGTGTGAGGTGTGTGTGTGATGTGAGGTGTGTGTGTGTGTGTGATGTGAGGTGTGTGTGTGAGGTGTGTGTGTGAGGTGTGTGTGTGAGGTGTGTGTGTGAGAGGTGTGTGAGGTGTGTGTGTGAGAGGTGTGTGTGTGTGTGTGTGAGGGGTGTGTGTGTGTGAGGGGTGTGTGTGTGAGGGGTGTGTCTGTGTGTGTGTGTGAGGTGTGTGTCTGTGTCTGTGTGTGTGTGAGGTGTGTGTGAGGTGTGTGTCTGTGTGTGTGTGTGAGGTGTGTGTGAGGTGTGTGTCTGTGTGTGTGTGTGAGGTGTGTGTCGGTGTGTGTGTGAGGTGTGTGTCGGTGTGTGTGTGAGGTGTGTGTCGGTGTGTGTGTGTCGGTGTGTGTGTGTCGGTGTGTGTGTGAGGTGTGTGTGTGTGTGTGAGGTGTGAGGTGTGTGTGTGTGTGTGTGGTGTGTGTGTGTGAGGTGTGTGTGTGAGGTGTGTGTGTGTGTGAGGTGTGTGTGTGTGTGTGAGGTGTGAGGTGTGTGTGGTGTGTGTGAGGTGTGTGAGGTGTGTGTGTGTGTGTGAGGTGTGTGTGTGTGTGTGAGGTGTCTGTGTGTGTGTGAGGTGTGTGTCTGTGTGTGTGTCGTGTGTGTCTGTGTGTGTGTGTGAGGTGTGTGTCTGTGTGTGTCTGTGTGTGTGAGGTGTGTGTCTGTGTGTGTGTGTGTGAGGTGTGTGTCTGTGTGTGTGTGTGAGGTGTGTGTCTGTGTGTGTGTGTGAGGTGTGTGTCTGTGTGTGTGTGTGAGGTGTGTGTCTGTGTGTGTGTGAGGTGTGTGTCTGTGTGTGTGTGTGAGGTGTGTGTCTGTGTGTGTGTGTGAGGTGTGTGTGTGTGAGGTGTGTGTCTGTGTGTGTGTGTGAGGTGTGTGTCTGTGTGTGTGTGTGAGGTGTGTGTCTGTGTGTGTGTGTGAGGTGTGTGTCTGTGTGTGTGTGTGAGGTGTGTGTGTGTGAGGTGTGTGTGTGAGGTGTGTGTGTGTGAGGTGTGTGTCTGTGTGTGTCTGTGTGTGTGTGAGGTGTGTGTCTGTGTGTGTGTGAGGTGTGTGTCTGTGTGTGTGTGAGGTGTGTGTCTGTGTGTGTGTGAGGTGTGTGTCTGTGTCTGTGTGTGTGTGAGGTGTGTGTCTGTGTGTGTGTGAGGTGTGTGTCTGTGTGTGTGTGAGTTGTGTGTCTGTGTCTGTGTGTGTGTGAGGTGTGTGTCTGTGTCTGTGTGTGTGTGAGGTGTGTGTCTGTGTGTGTGTGAGGTGTGTGTCTGTGTCTGTGTGTGTGTGAGGTGTGTGTCGGTGTGTGTGTGAGGTGTGTGTCGGTGTGAGTGTGAGGTGTGTGTGTGTGTGAGGTGTGTGAGGTGTGTGTCTGTGTGTGTGTGTGTGAGGTGTGTGTCTGTGTGTGTGTGTGAGGTGTGTGTCTGTGTGTGTGTGATGTGTGTGTGTGTGTGTGAGGTGTGTGTCTGTGTGTGTGTGAGGTGTGTGTCTGTGTGAGGTGTGTGTCTGTGTGTGTGTGAGGTGTGTGTGAGGTGTGTGTCTGTGTGTGTGTGAGGTGTGTGTGTGTGTGTGTGAGGTGTGTGTGTGTGTGTGTGAGGTGTGTGTGTGTGTGTGTGAGGTGTGTGTCTGTGTGTGTGAGGTGTGTGTCTGTGTGTGTGAGGTGTGTGTGTGTGTGTGTGAGGTGTGTGTGTGTGTGTGTGAGGTGTGTGTCTGTGTGTGTCTGTGTGTGTGTGAGGTGTGTGTGAGGTGTGTGTCTGTGTGTGTGTGAGGTGTGTGTCTGTGTGTGTGTGAGGTGTGTGTCTGTGTGTGTGTGAGGTGTGTGTCTGTGTGTGTGTGAGGTGTGTGTCTGTGTCTGTGTGTGTGTGAGGTCTGTGTCTGTGTGTGTGTGAGGTGTGTGTCGGTGTGTGTGTGAGGTGTGTGTCGGTGTGAGGTGTGTGTGTGAGTGTGAGGGTGAGGTGTGTGTGTGTGTGAGGTGTGTGTGAGGTGTGTGTGTGTGGTGTGTGTGTGTGTGAGGTGTGTGTGTGTGTGTGAGGTGTCTGTGTGTGTGTGAGGTGTGTGTCGGTGTGTGTGTGTGAGGTGTGTGTGTGTGTGTGAGGTGTGTGAGGTGTGTGTGTGTGTGTGAGGTGTGTGTGTGTGTGTGTGTGTGTGTGAGGTGTGTGTGAGGTGTGTGTGTGAGGTGTGTGTGTGTGTGTGTGAGGTGTGTGTGTGAGGTGTGTGTGTGTGAGGTGTGTGTGTGTGTGTGAGGTGTGTGAGGTGTGTGTGTGTGTGTGAGGTGTGTGTGTGTGTGTGTGTGTGTGTGAGGTGTGTGAGGTGTGTGTGTGTGTGTGAGGTGTGTGTGTGTGTGTGAGGTGTGTGTGTGTGTGTGTGTGTGAGGTGTGTGTGTGTGTGTGAGGTGTGTGTGTGAGGTGTGTGTGTGAGGTGTGTGTGTGAGGTGTGTGTGTGAGGTGTGTGTGTGAGGTGTGTGTGTGAGGTGTGTGTGTGTGTGTGTGAGGTGTGTGTGTGAGGTGTGTGTGTGTGTGTGTGTATGAGGTGTGTGTGTGTGTGTGTATGAGGTGTGTGTCTGTGTGTGTATGAGGTGTGTGTCTGTGTGTGTGTGTGTGAGGTGTGTGTGTGTGTGTGTGTGAGGTGTGTGTCTGTGTGTGTGTGAGGTGTGTGTCTGTGTGTGTGTGTGTGTCTGTGTGTGTGTGTGAGGTGTGTGTCTGTGTGTGTGTGAGGTGTGTGTGTGTGTGAGGTGTGTGTGTGTGAGGTGTGAGGTGTGTGTGAGGTGTGTGTGTGAGGTGTGTGTGTGATGTGAGGTGTGTGTGTGATGTGAGGTGTGTGTGTGATGTGAGGTGTGTGTGTGTGTGTGTGAGGTGTGTGTGTGAGGTGTGTGTGTGAGAGGTGTGTGAGGTGTGTGTGTGAGAGGTGTGTGTGTGTGTGTGTGAGGGGTGTGTGTGTGTGAGGGGTGTGTGTGTGAGGGGTGTGTGTGTGAGGTGTGTGTCTGTGTCTGTGTGTGTGTGTGAGGTGTGTGTCTGTGTCTGTGTGTGTGTGAGGTGTGTGTGAGGTGTGTGTCTGTGTGTGTGTGGGGTGTGTGTCTGTGTGTGTGTGAGGTGTGTGTGAGGTGTGTGTGTGAGGTGTGTGTGTGAGGTGTGTGTCGGTGTGTGTGTGTCGGTGTGTGTGTGAGGTGTGTGTGTGTGTGAGGGGTGTGTGTGTGTGTGTGAGGGGTGTGTGTGTGTGAGGGGTGTGTGTGTGTGAGGTGTGTGTGTGTGAGGGGTGTGTGTGTGTGTGAGGTGTGTGTGGTGTGTGAGGTGTGTGTCTGTGTGTGTGAGGTGTGTGTCTGTGTGTGTGAGGTGTGTGTCTGTGTGTGTGAGGTGTGTGTCTGTGTGTGTGAGGTGTGTGTCTGTGTGTGTGAGGTGTGTGTCTGTGTGTGTGAGTGTGTGAGGTGTGTGTCTGTGTCTGTGTGTGTG
>NW_028270180.1:6106594-6111594 GCF_037043375.1 Chiloscyllium plagiosum
TGTAAGAGGTGTGTGTGTGTGTTTGAGGGGTGTGTGTGTGTGTTTGAGGGGTGTGTGTGTGTGTGTTTGAGGGGTGTGTGTGTGTTTGAGGGGTGTGTGTGTGTGTTTGAGGTGTGTGTTTGAGGTGTGTGTGTTTGAGGTGTGTGTGTTTGAGGTGTGTGTGTTTGAGGTGTGTGTGTGTGTGTGTTTGAGGTGTGTGTGTGTGTGTGTTTGAGGTGTGTGTGTTTGAGGTGTGTGTGTGTGTGTGTTTGAGGTGGGTGTGTGTGTGTTTGAGGTGTGTGTGTGTGTTTGAGGTGTGTGTGTGTGTGTTTGAGGGGTGTGTGTGTGTGTGTTTGAGGGGTGTGTGTGTGTGTGTTTGAGGGGTGTGTGTGTGTGTTTGAGGGGTGTGTGTGTGTGTGTTTGAGGGGTGTGTGTGTGTGTGTTTGAGGGGTGTGTGTGTGTGTGTTTGAGGTGTGTGTGTGTGTTTGAGGTGTGTGTGTGTGTTTGAGGTGTGTGTGTGTGTGTGTGTTTGAGGTGTGTGTGTGTGTGTTTGAGGTGTGTGTGTGTGTTTGAGGTGTGTGTGTGTGTGTGTTTGAGGTGTGTGTGTGTGTGTGTTTGAGGTGTGTGTGTGTGTGTTTGAGGTGTGTGTGTGTGTGTTTGAGGTGTGTGTGTGTGTTTGAGGTGTGTGTGTGTGTGTTTGAGGTGTGTGTGTGTGTGTTTGAGGTGTGTGTGTGTGTGTGTTTGAGGGGTGTGTGTGTGTGTGTTTGAGGGGTGTGTGTGTGTGTTTGAGGGGTGTGTGTGTGTGTTTGAGGGGTGTGTGTGTGTGTTAGGGGTGTGTGTGTGTGTTTGAGGTGTGTGTGTGTGTTTGAGGTGGGTGTGTTTGAGGTGGGTGTGTGTGTGTTTGAGGTGGTGTGTGTGTGTTTGAGGTGGGTGTGTGTGTGTTTGAGGTGGGTGTGTGTGTGTTTGAGGTGTGTGTGTGTGTGCGCGGGGTATGTGTGCGTGCGCGGGGTGGGTGTGTGTCTGTGCGCGGTGTGTGTGTGTGTGGGGTGGCAGTGGATGAGGGTGTTGTGGGCTCAGCGAGGATCTAGTGTCTCACTGATGGAGTGTCACCTTCAGGTGAATGTTGGTTCCCAGCTGTAGATTCCTGTATACCGCATTGAGCTCTCCTTGATTCTCCATGGATTTAGGCCGTGGTCTCTGATTCAGAATATTACTTGAAAGGCTGCTTGCAAATTTCAGGGGAGCTCTTCATTGAATCCTGCCCAACTCCGAGAATATTCCTTCCATTGGGAGGACTTACTTAGATGCGTAAGTTCTGAATGTGAACTGGGCAGGAAGCAGGAGAGGAAATCAGCAACTGTCCCCCGCCCACTGTCTGAGTACAGGACCCCTTGAGATTTGAAATGAAGGGGACACTTGGAAGGAGTGCTACATTGTCAGAGGCTCTAGCATGACACATTTTAGAGGCACTGACTGAGCCTTTAAAAGACCCTGTGCACAGCTTTGGGGAACACAGCAGTGAGCCTGCGCAGTTACTGACTTTGCTGTTTGAATTCCTTTATCGCTGGACTTTGGAGTGTGTCTGGGAAAACTTAACGAACAGTGCAATTCACAATTGATCGTGAAGGAACTTGTTTGGGAGAGGTCACAGCACAGAAACAGATAAGTGAATAACTTTGTGTAGCCTTGCTGTAAGTCAATAGTAGTGAGTAGAGTGGGTCCTTTCTTGATTATATGTTTTATTGAGATCTGTCTTTTGATTAAATTTTAAAAATATAAGCCATAAGTATTAAGTTAGCCTGGAGCAGTGTTTTGTAGAGGAATAAGATGGTGCTATTTTCTGGGTCTGTAGACTGGAACAAGTAAAAGTGACCCTTAGTAGAATGATATGCTCTTCTTGTTGGATGTGGGAGTTTCAAGAGAGTTTACATGTTACTGAGGATTATATCTGCAATAAATGTCTTTGTCTGCAAATCCTATCAGAGTGAATGGATCAGTTGGAGCGACAGATAGAGTCAATGAGGAATTTACAAGAGCAAGGGGATGTGATGGATGGCAGTTCTAGGAAGGAGGGCAAGCTACAGATACAGTCACATAGATGGGTTAACGCTAGGAAAGGTAAGAGAGGTAGGTACCTAGGGCAGGTGTCTTCTGTGGCTATCCCCATTGCAAACAAGTATGCAGTTTTGGAAAATGTAGGGGGTGATGGATTCTCAGAGGAATGTAGCATGCACAACCAAGTTTCTAATATCAAGACAGGCTCTAACATAATGAGGAGTACGTCGAGTTCAAAGAGTTCGATTTTGTTAGGGGACTCTCTAGTCCGAGGCACAGACAGACGTTTCTGTGGCCAGCAGAGAAAAATCAGAATAGTGTGTTGCCTCCCTGGTGCCATGATCAAGGATGTCTCAGAGAGGGTGCAGAATGTTCTCAAAGGGGAGAGGGCTCAGCAGGAAGTCATTGTACACATTGGTACCAGTGACTTAGGAAGGGAAAAGAATGAGATTCTGAAGGGAGAATGTAGAGAGTTAGGCACGACTCTAAAAAGGAGGTCCTTGAGGGTAGTAATATCTGGATTACGTCCGGTGCTACAAGCTAGTGAGGGTAGGAATAGGAGGATAGAGCAGATGAATGCATGGCTGAGGAGCTAATGTATGGGAGAAGGATTCACATTTTTTGATCATTGGGATCTCTTCTGGGTAGAAGTAACAAAGAGGATTGATGAAGCCAGAGCATTGGATGTGATCTTTCTGGACTTCAGTAAGGCGTTCGACAAGGTCCCCCATGGGAGACTGATTAGCAAGGCTAAATCTCATGGAATACAGGGAGAACTAGCCACTTGGATACAGAACTGGCTCAAAGGTAGAAGACAGAGGGTGGTGGTGGAGGGTTGCCTTTCAGACTGGAGGCCTGTGACCAGTGGAGTGCCACGAGGATTGGTGCTGGGTCCACTACTTTTCGTCATTTATATCAATGATTTGGATGTGAACATAGGAGGTACAGTTAATAAGTTTTCAGGTGACACCAAAATTGGAGGTGTAGTGGACAGCGAAGAAGGTTACCTCAGAGTAAAATGGGATCTTGATCAGTTGGCCAATGGGCAGAGAAGTGGCAGATGGAATTTAATTTATATAAATGTGAGGTGCTGCATTTTGGGAAAGCAAATCTTAGCAGCACTTATACACTTAATGGTAAGGTCCTAGGGAGTGTTGCTGAACAAGGAGACCTTGGAGTGTAGATTCATAGCTCCTTGAAAGTGGAGTCACTGGTAGATAGGATAGTGAAGATGGCAGCTGGTATACTTTCCTTTATTGGTCAGAATATTGAATACAGGAGTTGGGAGGTCATGTTGTGGCTGTACAGGACATTGGTTAGGCCACTGTTGGAATATTGTGTGCAATTCTGGTCTCCTTCCTATGGGAAGGATGTTGTGAAACTTGAAAGGGTTCAGAAAAGATTTACAAGGATGTTGCCAGGGTTGGAGGATTTGAGTTATAGGGAGTGGTCGAATAGGCTGGGGCTGTTTTCCCTGGAACGTCGGAGGCTGAGGGGCTGACCTTATAGAGGTTTATGAAATCATGAGGGACATGGATAGGATAAATAGACAAGGTCTTTTCGCTGGGGTGAGGGGAGTCCTAGAGGGCATAAGTTAAGAGTGAGAGGGGAAAGATATAAGTGACCTAAGAGACAACGTTTTCACGCAGATTGTGGTCCGTGAATGAAGTGGTGGAGGTTCGTACAATTGCAACATTTAAAAGGCAACTGGATGGGTACATGAATAGGAATGGTTTAGAGCAATGTGGGCCAAGTGCTGACAAATGGGACTAGATTAGGTTGGGATATCTGGTCGGCATGGACGAGTTGGACCGAAGGGTCTGTTCCCATGCTGTACAGCTCTATGACTGTATAACTGGAAGCCTCTCCCCAGTATCCAGGTTATTTGCTGAGCCTTGATCAATGTCTGTAGTCCCTTGACATTCCTGTTATCGAAGTCTTGCTGTGCACAAATGGCCTGCCACATTTTCCTGCTTTAGAGTGCACTCTATTTCAGGCAGAGGTTGCTTTGGAATGTTATTGAGAGCTCCAGTTGTACTTTGTTTTTGCGATCCCATTATTCCAGTGAGTTTCAGTGGGCAGCATGTTGTTGATGTCTAACCTCCGTAGCACAGGTCCTGGGGCAGTAGTGTGTGGATATGGACTTGACCCTCCAGTTTACAGTCAGCGCTGCTTTGCCTTTGATCCTGCTCTGACCATAGCCTCTTGTTAAATTTTCAGAAGTCATATGACGCCAAGTTATTGTCCAACAGGCTTATTTGAAATTAAATGCTTTTGGGGCGTTATGTGTTCTATTATGTATCAGTTAGAAAATCACAACACCAGATTATAGACCAAGAGGTGTATTTATTATAACCTGTTGGGCTAGAACTTGGTGTCATGTGACTTTTAACCTTGTCCACCCCAGTCAAAGACCGGCACCCCCACACCTCTGTGTAATTGTCATTGGGGAGGTGAGGGATAGCGGAATTCTACTAATGGCCAGTAGCCTTTTTTGGAGGTGGGAGGTGGCTGGTAGGTGGGGGGAGCAGCGAGATAGCCTAGGAGAAACTTCAAGCTCTGTTGTGTTAGCATAGCGGCCAAAGAGCTTGAAATGAAATGGATCCCCTTGTTACAAGAGGCTGTGGAATTCCTTCCCTCTTGGCTGTTGCGTGCAGGGAGTCTCGTCTTCATTCTCGTCAGTTCCTTGGGATGTCTGAGGTGGATCCTTCCCTGCTCTGTTCATTGTGCCGCACTCTGGCTGTTTCACTTCAGTCTCTGTCAGTTACTGTCATTCATCACTTTCTGGAAGAAAGGTGTGATTCATAGCCTGTGGATTGATGGGAAGCCAGGGTTGTGGTGGCCTATCTTGTTGTTTACCTTACAGAGGCACCCCCAGTGAATGAGGGGAATTTGATAAAGGGTCTGCAAACCATCAGCCTGGGTGGTTCTTGCCTCTGGTTTCTCGTTGCCTACTGGGTGATGTT
>NW_028270180.1:6116594-6156594 GCF_037043375.1 Chiloscyllium plagiosum
TGTATGTATTGTGTGTCTGTGTGTGTATGTGTCTGTGTGTGTATGTGTGTGTGTGTGTGTGTGTGTATTTGTGTGTGTATGTATGGTGTGTGTGTGTCTGTGTGTGTGTCTGTGTATGTATTGTGTGTCTGTGTGTATGTATTGTGTGTCTGTGTGTGTATGTGTCTGTGTGTGTATGTGTGTGTGTGTGTATGTCTGTGTATGTGTGTGTGTCTGTCTGTGTGTGTGTATGTCTGTGTGTGTGTATGTGTGTGTGTCTGTCTGTGTGTGTATGTCTGTGTGTGTGTGTGTGTGTGTGTATGTCTGTGTGTGTGTGTGTGTGTGTGTATGTCTGTCTGTGTGTATGTGTGTCTGTATGTCTGTGTGTGTATGTGTGTATGTCTGTGTGTGTGTGTCTGTGTATGTCTGTGTGTCTGTGTATGTCTGTGTGTATGTATGTCTGTGTGTGTCTATGTATGTATGTCTGTGTGTGTGTGTGTGTGTGTGTATGTATGTCTGTGTGTGTGTATGTATGTGTGTGTGTGTGTATGTGTGTATATGTGTGTGTGTGTGTGTGTGTGTGTGTGTGTGTGTATGTCTGTGTGTGTATGTGTATGTCTGTGTGTGTGTGTATGTCTGTGTGTGTGTATGTCTGTGTGTGTGTATGTGTGTGTGTATGTATGTCTGTGTGTGTGTATGTATGTCTGTGTATGTGTGTATGTCTGTGTGTGTGTGTGAATGTCTGTGTGTGAGTGTGTGTGTGTGTGTGTATTTGTGTGTCTGTGTATGTATGGTGTGTGTGTATGTATGGTGTGTGTGTATGTATGGTGTGTGTGTCTGTATGGTGTGTGTGTCTGTATGGTGTGTGTGTGTGTCTGTGTATGTATTGTGTGTCTGTGTATGTATTGTGTGTCTGTGTCTGTGTATGGTGTGTTTGTGTGTGTGTGTATTTGTGTGTGTGTGTATTTGTGTGTGTATGTATGGTGTGTGTGTGTCTGTGTGTGTATGTATTGTGTGTCTGTGTGTATGTGTGTGTGTGTGTCTGTCTGTGTGTGTGTGTCTGTCTGTGTGTGTGTGTATGTCTGTCTGTGTGTATGTGTGTCTGTATGTCTGTGTGTGTGTATGTCTGTGTGTGTGTGTATGTCTGTATGTCTGTGTGTGTGTATGTCTGTGTGTGTGTGTATGTCTGTATGTCTGTGTGTGTGTCTGTGTATGTCTGTGTGTGTATGCGTATGTATGTGTATGCGTATGTCTGTGTATGTGTATGTCTGTGTGTGTGTCTGTGTGTGTGTGTGTGTATGTATGGTGTGTGTATGTATGGTGTGTATGTATGTGTATGTATGGTGTGTGTGTCTGTGTGTGTGTATGTCTGTGTGTGTATGTCTGTGTGTGTATGTATGTGTGTGTGTATGTCTGTGTGTGTATGTCTGTCTGTGTGTGTCTGCGTCTGTGTGTATGTCTGTGTGTGTGTCTGTGTGTGTGTGTATGTCTGTGTGTGTCTGTGTATTTATGTGTGTGTCTGTGTGTATGTATGTCTGTGTCTGTGTATGTATTGTGTGTGTGTGTATGTATGGTTTGTCTGTGTGTGTGTCTGTGTGTCTGTATGTGTGTGTGTGTCTGTGTATGTATCTGTGTGTGTGTGTCTGTGTGTGTGTGTCTGTGTATGTGTGTGTCTGTGTGTATGTATGTCTGTGTGTGTCTGTGTGTGTGTGTGTGTGTCTGTGTGTATGTGTGTGTGTGTGTCTGTGTGTATGTGTGTGTGTGTGTCTGTGTGTATGTATGTGTGTGTGTGTCTGTGTGTATGTATGTGTGTGTGTGTCTGTGTATGTATGTGTGTGTGTGTCTGTGTATGTATGTCTGTGTATGTATGTCTGTGTGTGTCTGTGTATGTATGTGTGTCTGTATGTGTGTGTGTCTGTGTGTGTCTCTGTGTGTGTGTCTCTGTGTATGTCTCTGTGTGTGTGTCTCTGTGTATGTCTGTGTGTGTCTGTGTGTGTGTCTGTGTATGTGTGTGTCTGTGTGTGTCTGTGTGTATGTATGTCTGTGTATGTGTGTGTCTGTGTGTATGTATGTGTGCGTGTGTGTCTGTGTGTGTGTCTGTATCTGTGTGTATGTGTGTCTGTGTGTGTGTGTCTGTGTGTGTCTGTGTGTCTGTATGTATGTGTCTGTGTATGTGTCTGTATGTATGTATGTGTCTGTGTATGTGTGTCCGTGTCTGTGTGTGTGTGTGTCTGTGTGTGTATGTCTGTGTGTCTGTATGTATGTCTGTGTGTATGTCTGTCTATGTCTGTGTCTGTGTGTGTACGTCTGTCTGTGTGTGTGTCTGTCTGTGTGTGTGTGTCTGTGTGTATGTCTGTGTGTGTGTGTCTGTGTGTGTCTGTGTGTGTGTATGTGTGTATGTCTGTGTGTGTGTGTCTATGTATGTCTGTGTGTATGTAAGTCTGTGTATGTATTGTGTGTGTGTGTGTGTGTGTCTATGTGTGTGTGTGTCTGTGTGTGTGTGTGTCTGTATGTGTGTGTGTGTCTGTATGTGTGTGTGTGTCTGTATGTGTGTGTGTCTGTCTATGTGTGTGTGTGTCTGTCTGTGTGTGTGTGTGTCTGTCTGTGTATGTGTGTGTGTGTCTGTCTGTGTGTGTGTGTGTGTGTCTGTCTGTGTGTGTGTGTCTGTGTGTGTCTGTGTGTGTGTGTGTGTGTCTGTGTGTGTGTCTGTGTGTATGTGTGTGTCTGTGTGTGTGTGTCTGTGTGCGTGTGTGTGTCTGTCTGTATGTGTGTGTCTGTGTGTGTGTGTCTGTGTGCGTGTGTGTGTCTGTCTGTATGTGTGTGTGTGTGTGTCTGTGTATGTGTGTGTGTGTGTGTCTGTATATGTGTGTGTGTGTGTGTCTGTATATGTGTGTGTGTGTGTGTCTGTGTGTGTGTGTGTCTGTATGTGTGTGTGTGTGTCTGTGTGTGTCTGTATCTGTATGTGTGTGTGTGTGTCTGTATCTGTATGTGTGTGTGTGTCTGTATCTGTATGTGTGTCTGTATCTGTATGTGTGTCTGTATCTGTGTGTCTGTATGTGTGTGTGTGTGTCTGTATGTGTGTGTGTCTGTATGTGTGTGTGTCTGTATGTGTGTGTGTGTGTGTGTGTCTGTATGTATGTGTGTGTGTGTGTGCGCGCGGTATGTCTGTGCGTGTATCTGCGTTTATGTATCTGTGCGTGTATCTGCGTTTATGTATCTGTGCGCATGTGTCTGTGTATATCTGTCTGCGTTTGTGTATCTGTGTGTGCATGCGTGTGTATATGTGTGTCTGTGTATCTGTGTGTGCATATAACTGTGTGTGCATGTGTGTGTATATCTATGTGTCCGTGTGTGTATTGGTCTGTGTGGATCTGTGTATCTGTGTGTGTATGTGTGTAGAAAACTGTGTCTCTGTGCATGTGTGTGTGTATATCTATGTGTCCGTGTGTGTATCGGTCTGTGTGGGTGTGTGTCTGTGCATGTATGTATATATATGTGTGTGTATTGGTCTGTGTGGATCTGAGTGTGTGTGTGTGAGTATATGAATTGTTTGTGACGGGTTAGCTGCAAATTCCGGACTGGAGTTTTCCTGCATCGGACTGGTACTTCCCTGATCTGTCTGTGTTGTTTCTGCCCCCTCCCTCTCATATTTTCTCTTCTTTCCCCCCCTCACCAACACTCTGGAACAAAATATTAATTTCTTGTGTGAGGAATCAAGCCTATTTGCAAGGAGGTTCTGAGGGGGTGGGGAGGGAGAATTATCGAAGAGGGAGAGGCTGGGAGCATCGAGCAAGGTAGAGAGCCAGCCTCAGTGAAGGTAAGCTGAGGTCCTTGTTGTTTGCGCATTTGAGAGAAGGGGACAGCCCACGTGATTTACTACACATACACACAGTCTCTCTCTCTCTCTCTCTCTCTCTCTTTCTCTCAGCAATAAACAACTTAGCAAAGTCACATGAGCCCCTGCAGCAGCATCAGCAATGCTGTGCCGAGAGAGCATTAGGGGCCTCTTGGTAGTCAGGGAGGTAAACTGAAATGTTTTTTCTCTCTGTCTCGATGAGAAAGTTACCATCTTCTCCCACAGCCCCAGATCCTTTGTGAATGCCTTGCTCCCAGCACAGCCGACCCACTTACACTTCTCAATCGCACCCTGCCTCAGCATTTAATTCTCGCTGATCATCAGCTATCTCTTTGTCTGTCTGTTTTCTCTCTCTCTCTCTCTGTGGGTCCCATCTCCAGGTTCACTCTTCCACACCCACTCCCTTCCCCATCTCAGCAAATAAACCACCTTTTCCCACCTATTTACAATCTGACAAAGAATGGAGATGTTAACCATTTCTCTCCACAGATACTGCCAGCCCTGCTGAGTTTCTCCAGCGCTTTTTGGTCTTTCAGCTTTTCAGCCCCAGCAGTACTTTTAGTTTTTGTACACTCCAGTTCATGTTACCATAATAAATGAACCCTTATTCAACGCCAGTGCGACAGTGACCGGTGAGGCATGTTTAATCTGAGCTCTTCTGTGCACCGTGATTTGAATCGGTCACTACCTAGGGCAAGCGATGGCTGGGTGATTTGCAGTCAGTCCATGTGCTGCTGCTATAAGGAGTCCACCCACACATCAGGCGTGGGGGCACTGGGGGGCTGCGTGTTGCTCGATGAGTCTCTGCTGTTTTAAGGTGGGAAGGTGGGCGTGTGAAGTACAGGCAGATCCCGGAATGATTTTGATCAGTATGGAAGGGAAGGGAAGCTGAGCTGCTTTGATTTACAGGAAGGGGTTGGGTGGGCATTGTTGGAGTGGATGAGTGGAAGATGTAACTGGGTGTCTGCAGGAGCTGAGTGGAAGGTAATTGAGTGACTCAGCCTGCAAACGTTTGGAGAGGTGAGTGGGAGACCTCGAACTGAAGGGGCCAATGGTCCTGGCAGGTGCAAATGAGCCTGGGTTTTGCCCCTTTGAAGAGGAAGGAAGGGGGCTGTAGTGCCCCCCCCCGTCCCCCCAATAATGCTCCTTGCTGGAAGGACAAACCATACAGATTGGAACGCTAGCCCCCCTGTCAGGTTTCACTTCCTTTCTCCCCCCGCCAGCCATTCCCCACTCATTCGTTTCTGCGTCTTTGCTCCAACCGGAGTTAAGTCCTGTCCTGTGAAATTGTCTGTCTGTTTTTTTTAAATTTGCACTTTGATTCAAAGCCCCCAAGTCGGGAAATGAAGCTCAGATTTGTAATTGTGTGCATCCCCATAGCTACATTTCTCAACCCATTCACATCAAGTCATAGAGTCCCTACAGTGTCGAAATAGGCCATTTGGCCCATCGAGTCCAAACCAGCCATCCTAAGCACCTTCCACCCAGATCCAGCTCCCTACCCTATAACTGCTTATTTCCCCTGGCCAATCCACCCTGACCTGCAGATCTTTGGACTGGGGGAAGGAAACCGGTGCACCCGGAGGAAACCCGCGCAGACAGGGGGAGAATGTGCAAACTCCATACAGTCACCCCGAGGCTGGAATCAAACCCATATCCCTGGCACTGTGAAGCAGCAGTGCTAACCACTGAGCCAGAGTGCCACCCCTTGAGCCACTGAGAGTCGCTGGTTTTGAAATGACAAGTTAATTCAAATCAAACTCTGACCTTGCCGGTGACTCCCCATTCCGTGGCAAAAGAGATTTGAAAACAAATTCTTCTCAAAGGTTTCTTCTCCTCCTCTTGACTCCCCCCTAGCCCCCACCCCATCCAGTTTGGGGCCAGTGTCCAGTCATAGAGTCATAGAGATGTACAGCATGGAAACAGACCCTTCGGTCCAACCCGTCCACACCGACCAGATATCCCAACCCAATCTAGTCCCACCCGGCCCATGTCCCTCCAAACCCTTCCTATTGATATACCCATCCAAATGCCTCTGAAATGTTGCATTTGTAACAGCCTCCACCACATCCTCTGGCAGCTCATTCCATACACGTACCACCCTCTGCGTGAAAATGTTGTCCCTTAGGTCTCTTTTATATCTTTCCCCTCTCACCCTAAACCTATGCCCTCTCATTCTGGACTCCCCGATCCCAGGGAAAAGACTTTGTCTATTTATTCTATCCATGCCCCTCATAATTTTGTAAACCTCTATAAGGTCACCCCTCAGCCTCCGACGCTCCAGCGAAAACAGCCCCAGCCTGTTCAGCCTCTCTCTATAGCTCAAATCCTCCAACCCTGGCAACATCCTTGTAAATCTTTTCTGAACCTGTTCAAGTTTCACAGCATCTTTCCGATAGGAAGGAGACCAGAATTGCACGCAATATTCCAACAGTGGCCTAACTAATGTCCTGTACATCCGCAACATGACCTCCCAATTCCTGTACTCAATACTCTGACCAATAAAGGAAAGCATACCAAGTGCCTTCTTCACTATCCTATCTACCTGCGACTCCACTTTCAAGGAGCTATGAACCTGCACTCCAAGGTCTCTTTGTTCAGCAACACTCCCTAAGACCTTACCATTAAGTGTATAAGTCCTGCTAAGATTTGCTTTCCCAAAATGCAGCACCTCGCATTTATCTGAATTAAACTCCATCTGCCACTTCTCAGCCCATCTGGTCCAGATCCTTTTGTAATCTGAGGTAACCCTCTTCGCTGTCCACTACACCTCCAATTTTGGTGTCATCTGCAAACTTACTAACTGTACCTCTTATGCTCGTATCCAAATCATTTATGTAAATGACAAAAAGTAGAGGACCCAGCACCGATCCTTGTGGCACCCACTGGTCACAGGCCTCCAGTCTGAAAAACAACCCAAGTTTGCTGACTCCCTGCATTTTTTGCCCATCCCTTAAGCACTGAAGCCATTTCGGAGTTACCCACATTGCTGTGGGTGTGGAGCCACATGTCGGCCAGACCAGGTAATAATGGCAGGTTTCCTTCTCTAGAGGCAGCACGGTGGCTCAGTGGTTAGCACTGCTGCCTCACAGTGCCAGGGACCCGGGTTCGGTTACACCCTCAGGTGATTATGCAAACTCCTCACAGACAGACATTCTCCCCGTTTCTGTGCTCTGTTTTCCTCCAGGTGCTCCAGTTTCCTCCCCACGATCCAAGGATGTGCAGGTTATGGTGACTTGGTCATGGGAAATTGCCCCGTTGTGCGCAGGGCTAGGAAGGTTAGCCATGGGAAAGGCGAGTTTACAGGAATGGAATGGGGGGAGGGGGGAGTCTGTGTGACATGCTTTTTGGAGGTTTGGTGTTTGCCTGATGAGCCGAATGGCCTGCTTCTACACTGTGAGGATTGTGATTCTAAAGGCCATTAGTGACCAGATGGGTTTTTACAACAACTGTTTTTACAGCATTTTCAAGGTCACCAGAATAGAGTCACACCAAACAGACCCTTCGGCCCAAGTCATCCCTGCAGACCAGGTTTCCAAATAAAACCAGTCCCACTTGCCTGTGTTTGGCCCACATCCCTCTAAACCTTTCCCACCCATTCCATATATGGACCGCCCTCACCAAGACGAGTTGGATTATAATTGAATTTAAATTCCACTTGCTATCGCTACACTACTGCTGCTCTAATGGGGGTGGGGGGGTGGTGGGGTGGGAGAGAACAGGTTTCCTCAGATTACCTCATTGTAGTCAATTATCTCTTTAAAACTCTTGATCAGATCTCTTTTGTTTTACTGATTTGTTCACAGGACATGGGTGTTGCTGGTCAGGTCAGCATTTATTGCCCATCCCAAGCTGCCCAGGGCATTAAATCAGGGCAGTTAACTTCTATTAGTGAACCAGGTGGTTTTATTTTGCAATCAACAACAGGTCTCTGAGGCTAGCTTTTAGTTCCAGGTTTTTCCTATTGAATTCAGTTTTCAACACCTGCCTGAGTCAGATTCGAATCCATTTTCCCAGGACAGCAGCCTGCAGTTCTAGATTACTAGTTCAATGACAATACCATTACACCAGAACTCCTTAACCGTGGATGTAATGAAATGAGCCCTGGCTTCCCTGACCCCTCTTAAGTAAAGCTTGTCATCCCTGGAATCAGTTTAGTAAATCTCTCGCACATCGTCATTGACCTTGATCTGGTGGGGAAATGAAGATTATGCTCTGCGTTCTGTACTGTTCTTCTCTCGAGCAATTCTGTTATTTAACTCTATAAGAAACTGCACAATTTTCCAGAACATGAAATAGCGTCGTGCTTTTAGATTGTACTGTTTTATAATTATCTTGGTTCGCACTGTCAGTTTGTTGCCAGCCTTGCTGTCTGACAATGCGCTCTCCTGGTCCGCAACCTCTGATATAGCGCTAAGCAGTTGAAGCTATTGTACTCTTTCATGTACCTTGTACTCGAGAGTGTAGCACTGGAACAGCACAGCAGGTCAGGCAGCATCCGAGGAGCAGGAGGATCAACGTTTCGGGCATAAACTCTTCATCAGCATCTGCTGTCCTCACTTTCTGCTATGTACCTTGTACTCGTCAGGACTGGGATGCAAAAAACCAGACTTTGGAAAGGGAACGCCAAATTTTACAGCAAGAGAAGTGGTTGCCAATTGAGGTCATATTGGATAAACACGCATTCACTTGTGAGATTTGGAAGTATGTTTTTAATGTTCCACCATGACCTTTCAACTCCGAGTCGCTACACTCCTGGATTTACTGGACCCTTCTGGAGAGAAAGATAGAAAATGCCAGAAGCCAGGAAATATCTATATTGAGAGAGAGAAGGTGTGACGTTTTAGGTAGCTCACCTCTGGCCTGAGCAGATCTGTAGTAAGTGCTGGAATGTTAGTTGTCCTGTTCAGCTCAGCATGTCCAGTTCACTCTCTGCAGCATGTTATTTAGTTCCCTGACATCGGTGGTGGGCAAGTTGTTGGAGGGAATCCTGAGGGACAGGATGTACATGCATTTGGAAAGGCAAGGACTGATCCAGGATAGTCAACATGGCTTTATGCATGGGAAATCATGTCTCACAAACTTGATTGAATTTTTTGAAGAAGTAACAAAGAAGATTGATGAGGGCAGAGCAGTAGATGTGATCTATATGGACTTCACTAAGGCGTTCGACAAGGTTCCCCATGGGAGACTGATTAGCAAGGTTAGATCTCACGGAATACAGGGAGAACTAGCCATTTGGATACAGAACTGGCTCAAAGGTAGAAGACAGAGGGTGGTGATGGAGGGCTGTTTTTCGGACTGGAGGCCTGTGACCAGTGGAGTGCCACAAGGATCGGTGCTGGGTCCACTACTTTCCGTCATTTATATAAATGATTTGGATGTGAGCATAAGAGGTACAGTTAGTAAGTTTGCAGATGACACCAAATTGGAGGTGTAGTGGACAGCAAAGAGGGTTACCTCAGATTACAACAGGATCTTGACCAGATGGGCCAATGGGCAGAGGTGTGGCAGATGGAGTTTAATTTAGATAAATGCGAGGTGCTACATTTTGGGAAAGCAAATCTTAGCAGGACTTATACCTTAATGGTAAGGTCCTAGGGAGTGTTGCTAAACAAAGAAACCTTGGAGTGCAGGTTCATAGCTCCTTGAAAGTGGGGTTGCAGTTAGATAGGATAGTGAAGAAGGCACTTGGTATGCTTTGCTTTAGTGGTCAGAGTACAGGAGTTGGGAGGTCATGTTGTGACTGTACAGTACATTGGTTAGGCCACTTTTGGCATATTACATGCAATTCTGGTCTCGTTCCTATCGGAAAGATGTTGTGAAACCGAAAGGGGTTCGAAAAAGATTTACAAGGATGTTGCCAGGGTTGGAGGATTTGAGCTATAGGGAGAGGCTGAATAGACTGGGGCTGTTTTCCCTGGAGCGTCAGAGGCTGAGGGGTGACCTTATAGAGATTTACAAAATCATGAAGGGCATGGATAGGATAAATAGACAAAGTCTTTTCCCTGGGGTGGGGGAGTCCAAAATTAGGGGGCATAGGTTTAAGGGTGAGAGGGGAAAGATTTAAAAAAGACCTAAGGTGCAACTCTTTAATGCAGAGGGTGGTGTGTGTTTGGAATGAGCTGCCAGAGGAAGTGATGGAGCTGGTACAATTACAACATTTAAAAGGCATCTGGATGGATACATGAACATAAAGGGTTTGGAGGGATATGGGCCAGGTGTTGGCGCTAGGTTGGTTTGGGATATCTGGTCAGCAGGGACGAGTTGAACCGAAGGATCTGTTTCCATGCTGTACATCCCTGACTTGTACAAATAGTAAGTAACAATGGAATAGTGACAACAACAGTTTAGACATTGGAAGAGATTCTATCCATTAGGTCATGTTGCAGCTGTACAGGACATTGGTTAGGCCACGTTTGGAATATTGCGTGCGATTCTGGTCTCTTTGCTATTGGAAGGATGTTGTGAAATTTGAAAGGGTTCAGAAAAGATTTACAAGGATGTTGCCAGGTTTGGAGAGTTTGAGCCCAGGGAGAGGCTGAACAGGCTGGGACTGTTTTCCCTGAAGCGTCGGAGGCTGAGGGGTGACCTTATAGAGGTTTATAAGCTCATGAGGGGCACGGATAGGGTGAATAGCCAAGTCTTCTCCCTGGGGTAGGGGTGTCCAAAACTAGGTTTAGGGTGAGAGGGGAAAGTTATAAAAGGGACCTAAAGAGCAACTTTTTCACACACAGGGTGGTACGTGTATGGAATGAGCTGCCAGAGGAAGTGGTGGAGGGGGGTACAATTATAGCATTTAAAAGGCATCTGGACGGGTGAATGAATAGCGCTGAAAAATGTGTTGCTGGAAAAGCGCAGCAGGATGCTGCTTGACCTGCTGCGCTTTTCCAACAAAACATTTTTCAGCTCTGATCTCCAGCATCTGCAGTCCTCACTTTTTCCCAGGTAAATGAATAGGAAGGGTTTGGAGGGATAGGGGCCAGGTCCTGGCAAATGGAACTAGATTGCGTTGGAATGCTTGGTCGGCATGGACTAGTTGGACCGAAGGGTCTGTTTCTGTGCTGTACATTTCTATGACTCTAGTTCTCTTTCTGATATTATCATCTTATTTGTTTGTTTATTCTTCTATTCCTCCTCTCTCTCTCTCTCTTTCCTTATTTCTTAGTGTCCTTTTTTTCTTCTTCTACTCTATTCCAACCTCTTTCTGTTACACCCATTTCCTTTCTCTTCCTGTAATTTCCACCTGAATGGTCTCCTCATTCCACCTCTGTCTGTGAGCACGTGTTTGCTTCTTTTTAAAAAAAATCTGTCTTGCTTCCATTTTACAGGCACTGTTTGCTTTTGAACTGTGCATGTTTCTCCATTTTCAGCCATCTCTCTCTCTCCTCTCCCCCCTCCCCCCCCCCCCCCCCCCACCTTTCTCTGTCTGAGGGGTAGGATTTGGTGACCACTTCAGGTCACGCCTGGGATTACAGCTTCAAAGGGTCGATGTTGTGGAATGCCATATTTCACGATTGCTCTTTGTACTCCCAACTCGCCAACTTAAATTCTAACCCGACCCGCATTGTCGGAATTCCTTTCTGGGCAGTTAGGGCGAGCAGCAAGAATAAGGAATAATTTGTCCTTGAGCCTTGGGCAGAGCTTGAAGAACAAAGGGATTGTGCCCCCCCCCCCCCACCACCCCTCCGTTTTAATCTCGCAAAAGCACAATGATTAGCTGATTTAATGTGAGCACGTCTCGGGTCCTCCTTTCCCTTCAGGCAGTTTCGAACGAATCGATAAAAGATCTTGAGAGAGATCTTTGGACAGTGGGAGGAAACTGTCAGCATCTCCCAAGTCTGTGACGTGAGAAGGACAAGGGGGGCAGGGGAGATCTCCCATCCCCTTTCCCTTTCAAATTCCCCTCCAAGCCACACACCATCTTGACTTGGGAATATATCGCTGTGCCTTCAGTGACGTTAGGTCAAAATTGTGGAATTCCCTCCCTGCCAACCCTGAGAGAATGCCTATGGCATATGTACTGCAGCAGTTCAAGAAGGCAACTCCCCAACACCACACTCTCAGGGAGTGATACAGCCCGCAAACAGACCTCTTGCTCATGCTTGTCCATGCTGGCCACGTTTCCCAAACTAAACCAGTCCCGTTTGCCTGTGTTTAGCCCATATCAGCCTTTCCTATCCACATATCTGTCGGAATGGCCTGTAAATGTGGTTACTGCAGCTCCGTGTAGGCAGCAAATGCGGGCCCAACCAGAGATGGCTATAAACCATCGAGGAATAACAAGAGAAAGTGATGCGTTGACTTTTGGACTTTCCTGGGACAGGTTTGAAGCGAACTCACTGGAAAGTTTGGAGAGCAGCAGCTTGCATTTGTGTGGCACCTAATGGTGTACTGCCCAACGCACTTCATAAATTACATTGTCAAAATACTGGACATTACAGATGTTTGACAGAAACAGTGCGGGAGCTTTTGAAATCTAGCTTTAGTGGCAAGCCAGACTTGGGGTTGTAAGTATTGCTGTGGGGTGTATGTCTGCTGGAAATTAGAGTTTGCGGATATCCTGGGATCTTGACAAGTGACTGTGTGGAGTTTTCATGTTCTCCCTATGTCTGCATGAGTTCAGGTGCTCTGGTTTCCTCCCACTGTCCAAAGATGTGCAGGTTGGGCTGGATTAGCCATGGGAAATGCAGGGTTATAGAGATAGGAGTGGGTCTGGATGAGATGCTCTCTGGAGGGTCGGTGTGGACTTGATGGGCTGAATGGCGTTCTACACTGTGATTCCCAGAAGACTCTTCCTGTCTCGAAATATCACCGATGGCGTGCTTGGCTCAGCAAGCAGTGCGGTGGAATCTCGTAGATGCTACTGTCTCCAATTTGGCAGAATTGTCAAACCGTGTTTCAGTGTTTTTGATAAGCATCAAACTGAGGCGAGAAGGGGAAGACCACCACGTGCTGAAACTTCCCAAAACAAAACCAACTCCAGATTTAGCTTCAGTTCCCCCTCTGAGATTGCACACTCGTCCCTGAGTCACTAGGTTCTGGGTTCAACACCCACTCCAAGGAGTGACCATAAGAAAGTGATGATGTACAAGAGCTGGTGTTGGACTGGAGGGGGCAAAGGCAAAAATCACACAGCACCACGTTACAGTCCAACAGGTTTATTTGGAAGCACTAGCTTTCGGAGCATTGGTCACAGACACCCCAGGGAAAAGACTTTGCCTATTTACCCTATCCTTGCCCCCAGAACTAGAGGACATAGGTTTAGGGTGAGAGGGGAAAGGTATAAAAGAGACCTACGGGGCAACTTTTTCACACAGAGGGTGGTACGTGTATGGAATGAGCTGCCAGAGGATGTGGTGGAGGCTGGTACAATTGCAACATTTAAAAGGTATCTGGATGGGTATATGAATAGGAAGGTTTGGAGGGACATGGGCCCGGTGCTGGCAGGTGGGACTAGATTGAGTTGGAATGTCTGGTCGGCATGGACGGGTTAGACCGAAGGGTCTGTTTCCGTGCTGTACATCTCTGACTCTATGACCTGATGAAGGAGCAGCACTCTGAAAGTTAGTGCTTCCAAATAAACCTGTTGGACTATAGGCTGGTGTTGTGCAATTTTAAAATAAGCTGGTCTTGGAGTACTGTACTGCTGGAGATATCTACTTTCAGTCGAGATGTTTGAACAAGGCCAAAGGGACCCATGGCAGTATGTGGAAGAGCAGCAGGGGGAGGTTCCCCTTGCAGCACCGGCCCATGTTTATCCCTCAGTCATCATCGTAAACACAGATTCTCTGGTCATCATCACTTTGCTGTTTGTGGAAGCTTGCTGGGTGCAAATTGCTCCTGGGTTTCCTGCATTAAAGCAGTGATCTCAGCTCAGAAGATCTTCAGTGGTGGTCAAACAGTTTGGGATGTCAGTTGTTTATGGCAGGTGCTACGGAAATGAACATTTCTTTTTGTTTTTGGGAGTTAGTGATAGCGACCCTGCACCAAGCAGCACGGCCTGAAGTCTCTGAGGCTAATCCGTGCTGAGCATCCGATGACGATTTGTATCAATGTACCTTTTAAGACAATGAAAGGTACCAGCGAGAGGATTGCAAGTGTAACTGTCCTTGTCTTACATTTGATGCCATTGTGTGTTTTCTTTTGCTGGGAATGTATGAACGGTTTGACTCGTTACAATGGCTGACCTCTCTGTCAGAGCGTTGTCCTGTCTCAGTCTGGGATGAGGACACAGACAGTAAGTCCGCTCAATAGAGAGCAGCCAGAGAGCCTTCTCCTGATTGCCTTACAGTGACCTCTACTGGGAGTAAAAAGACATGCCAGGTAAAGGTATGGTCCCATCCTGCATTCAGCCTCTGATGGGTCTGCTTCCCTGTCTCAGTCCCTGTACCCCTCTCCCCTCTCCCCTCTCTCTCTCTGAGGGGCTCCTTGCAAACTTACCTCTGACCCAGCTTTAGAAAGCTCCGTCTATCCTGATACCCGCTGCTTTGTACTTGTGGCAAAGTTTGCTTTATCTGATTAATAGCTAGAGGACTGTTAAGGTGCTTTCTAAATGCAACTTGTTGGGATTGACTAGAGCACCATGAATGGGAGAGAGAGGAATGTTACCAATCCAGCACACACAGTCGCCTGGTCTTATGGGACTCCGTGTCACACAGGCAAAAGTGAGGACTGCAGATGCTGGAAACCAGAGTTTAGATTAGACTGGTGCTGGAAAAGCACAGCAGGTCAGGCAACATCCATGGAGCAGGAAAAACAACGTTTTGGGCAAAAGCCCTTCATCAGGAAGGAGGCAGGAAGGCCCCAGGGTGGAGAGATAAATCCACCCTGGAGGCTGCCTGTCTCTATTCCTGGTGAAGGGCTTTTGTCCAAAACGTCATTTTTCCTGCTCCTCAGTGTCTCACAGACAGAGCCTTTACCTATGAGACCCTGGGAGGAGGGCATGAGAAATAGTTTTACGCTGGGCTTCATTAAGGCCCTCAGGATATGTAAGAGTGGCGAATGAGTTTTTAATGGCATTTCGGTTGTATCGGTAAAGGTGCTGGCTGGTTTTACACACACACACACACACACACACAACTTCCAGGAGACCAGAATAACAAAGGAGACTGAGCAGCTTCAGCTTTGGACTTGCCAGGAATGTATTTTTTTTATAGAACAGAGTGTGAGCTGCTGTCTTTGGTTGATGAGCAGCGAGTGAGCCTCGATGGACGGGTCAGTGCCAAAACCACAACATTTCAACGTGATGGCATATCCCGCCTGAATTTGGCAAAAGCCATGATGAAACAGGAGTGGATTGTTCCTATGGGAGAGAGATTCCTTGTTAGGAAATTCAATGAAGTGGGAGCACTGCAATGCCTATCATTCCTTCATCCAGTGACTCTGAATGTAAATAGATCATCTATAAATATGTACAGTTGTACAAGGAGGAGGAATAGACTGTACAGTTGATCAGCCATCAGTTTATACACTTATAAGGAATCTATCTCTTCGCTCCATTATCACACTCCAGCGAGAGTACAGTTTGGAACAATAAATAATTTCTAGATTAGAAGCTGTGCCTGTTTTCTGGAAGACTCATCTGTAATAAAAGTCTACTAGTAGATCATTTTTTTTTTCTTGATATATCTGAGTAGGAAGAATGCACTGACTGGGCTCTGCTGCCTGCTGTTAGAAGGAGGTGGGTGATATTTGTTGGTGTAGTGTAGTTTGCATCTTGAGTGACAGCTTCTCCATTGATTTCCTCTTACTGTATTGGTGAGCTTCTTCCAGCTCACCCCAGCTCCCCGCGCCCCGGGGCTCCACATGATCTGACTGGTGGCTCACCAACCTGGCTTATTCTCAGCCACCTTCAAGGCCAAACTACAGCAACTCACCCACTTGGTCTCCCAACTCCCCCTTCTCCCAACCCTGTTCCACTCCCCATCCTGTGCCATCCCCATCCTGCGCCACCCCCATCCTGCCCGAATTCTCTCTCTCTCCCCCCATCCCGCCCCTCTGTCTCTCTCCCCCATCCCAATCCCACCCCCTACCCCTCTCCCAACCCCTACCCCTCTCCTGATCCTGCGCCCCTTCCCATCAACCCCCTCTCTCCCCCCCCCCCACATCCCACACCCCTCTCTCCCCTCCATCCCGCGCCCCCTCTCTCTCCCCCCATCCCGCGCCCCCTCCCATCCCGTGCTCCTCTCTCCCCCTCCATCTCCATCCCGCGCCTCCTCTCTCTCCCCCATCCCACGCCCCCTCCCTCTCTCTCCCTCCATCCCGTGCCCCCTCTCTCTCCCTTCCTCCCCCCATCCCGTGCCCCCCCTCTCTCCCCCCCATCCCGTGTCGCCTCTCTTTCCCCCCATTCCGCGTTGCCTCTCTTTCCCCCCCATCCCATGTCGCCTCTCTTTTCCCCCCCCCCCATCCTGCGTCGCCCCCCCCATCCTGCGCCCCCTCTCTCTCCCCCATCCCGCACCCCTCACCCCCATCCTGTGCCCCCCTCACCCCCATTCCTGTGCCCCCCCTCCCTTCCTCCCCCCATCCCGTGCCCCCCCTCTCTCCCTTCCTCCCCCCATCCCGTGCCCCCTCTCTCTCTCTTCCTCCCCCCATCCCGTGCCCCCCCTCTCTCCCTTCCTCCCCCCATCCCGTGCCCCCCCTCTCTCCCTTCCTCCCCCCATCCCGTGCCCCCCCTCTCTCCCTTCCTCCCCCCATCCCGTGCCCCCCCTCTCTCCCTTCCTCCCCCCATCCCGTGCCCCCCCCATCTTCCCCCCCCCCCCCATACTGTGCCGCCCCCATCCCGTGCCGCCCATCTCTCTCTCTCTCTCTCTCTCCTCTCTCCCTCCCTTCCCCCCCCCCCCCCCCCCCCCCCGTGCCCCCTCCCTCTCTCCCCACAATCCGCCCCCACTCTCAAAAATATATGATGTGGAATTGAATCGAGCCGCGGGTGCTTATCGATCAGGGACGTGGGACTGATGTACAACCAACACGTGAGGAGCAGCCCCTTGAACAAGCTGCAAACTGAGGTATTCTACATGTATGTGAAAATCCGTCTTCCTCCAGGCCACAAAAGCTCCACTCGGACTGGGGGAAGATGGTTTCTATGTTGTATGACTGTTTGATCCCTCTGAAGCAGGTGAGTCTTGAACCAGCACTTCCTATTCCAGAGGTGGGGACACTGCCACTGCGCCGGGAAAGTAGTTGGCAGTATCTCTGAAACAAGTTGGTCTGTTTGAATTGACTTTAACATCCAGCTACCTGAGGGCACCAAGTACAGAACGTTGAGGGTAAAGAGTCACAAATGTTTCATGGTCATTGTTAGAGCAGCAGTCCTCAGCGACAGAGTGACGTGTGCTTCTCCTGCAATCAGCAGCACAATATCCTCATTTTCTGGGATCCTCTGCTCCCTTGTCAAAGTTCATGGGACCCTGTACAGCAGGGAGGTTTGGGAGCAGAGGGTAGGGAGTGTACCAGACCATAATATAGCCTTCAGCATTAAAACCTCGCATTAATTCACTTCAGATCACCCTGCTTTGCCCAGGACTGTGGTTTAGCAATGATCAAACCAGCAATTCTGGAAATACTCGATAGCTTTGCCAGCATCTGTGGAGAGAGAAACAGTCACCTTTTTAAGTCCAATATGACTCTTGGTCTGAACTTTCTTCACAGACACTGCCAGACCCGCCGAGTTTCACCAGCACTTTCTGTTTTCACTCGCATCTCCAGCATCTGCTGTACTTTGCCAAACCACGGCATTATAAAAGCAATGGTTGAGGTGTCCGCTCCTGTTGAGGCTTGACGGCTCAATTGGGGAAGATTTCATCCTCCCCCGGGAGAATTCCAAACCAGTTGTAAAGTGAAGGGTTGTCCTGTAGGACACAGCCAAGGGGAAACTTTCTCTGAGGTTTGTGAGTGACCAGACCTGGTGAACATGGGTGAGTTAGGCCGGAGGCTCTGCGACCGTACTGTATGACTCCGAGCTTTTGGAATTCCCTCACTGGAAAGGGAATGGAAGCAGAGCCCTTGCACCCCCACCTTGAACGCGTTGATAGATTTTTGTTAAGCAAAGGGTGAAAAGTTATCTGATGTTGGCGGAAGTGTGGATCTGAGATACAGTCCTTACCTGGTCTGACCTACATAGCCATGTGGTCAATTCTTAACTACCCTCTGGGCAATTAGGGATGGGTAAAAAATGCTGACCAGGCCAGCAATGCCCTCATCCCATGAAAGAAGACAGAAAAGGAATCCGAGCAGGCTCGGTGTTAAGTAGCTATGTTTCTTGCAGCCCCTCCCTTCCAAAGACACCTCCAGTCCAATGTTTTTAAGCAACTGGCTCTTCTAACTCTTAGCTTAGTGTCTACTACTCCCTGGGAAGTGTCACTGAGCGTTTGAACTCTGTTAGCGATGCTGTGGCAGGCTTGGATATTGACTTGGAAATGCTGTCCAGTAACGGTGAATGAAGCATGTGCGGTATAACTGCTTTGGAGCCACGCTGTTCAGGTCTTGTTCTCAGGGTCCGCAAGTTGGGAATCTCAAAATCCATCTGCTGTTAATGAGCTCCCAATTATGCAGAGCAATGCCATTTGGACAGAGCTCTTTATTATGTGTGATTGGGTTTGCTGAACATTCTGTCAGAGTTTATAACTGGAGGGGGGTGCGGGGGTTACAAATTTAATCGCATGGTCCACTCAGCAGATGGGGTTAAAATGTGTTCTTGCTGATCAGAGCTCCAGAGTCAATCACCACACAACGCCAGGGATTATATTCCGGCAGGTCTTTGGAGCGCTAGGCTGTAAAAGCTTGTGATTTCAAATAAACCTGTCAGACTATGACCTGGCGTTGTGTGACTTCTGACCTTGTCCACCGCAGTCCAACACTGGCACCTCCACATCATCTTTGGATTGTGGGAGGAAACCCCCGCAGACACAGGGAGAATGTGCAAACTCTGCACAGAGAATCGCCTGAGGTGGGAATCGAACCTGGGTCCCTGGTGCCGTGAAGCAGCAGTGCTAACCACTGAGCAACCGTATAGGCCCAATTTGCTCTGGCCCCCCTCCACTGCACCTTCCAATGATGGTTGCCCCTTGGCAGGACCAGGGGTGGCAGCGGGTGGCAATGGGAGCACCTCCACTCTGAAGTTTCCCTCCGAAGTTGCACAGCCGCTCCGAATCGGAAACGTCACTGTTACTCCTGTCACATTGCCGGGCTAAATGCCTGGAGTCCCCTTTGCTGCCTGCACTGAGAGTGAACCTTCACCCATATGGGCAGCTGCACTTGGCAGTGGTGGCTAACCACCATGTTCTCCCAGGCGGTTAGGGATGGGCTGAGAGCGTTGCCAGCAACGCCCACATTCGATGAATGAATTTTGAAAAAATGTTTGCTTAGTTCCTGTGATTACATGACTGGTTTCTAATTGCTGTCAGGTATGCATTATATAACGAAGGCTTTCTTTAAGACAAAAAACACACATGAGATGATGTTTTGCTTTATTGGTGGAGTTGAAATGCAGCGTGGTTGTAGGAAATTTTTGGAAGTGCTGGTCAGTCCCTGGCTCCAGTCCAGCCTTCAGTTCAGGGAGAGGTTCCTGGGAGAGGATGGCATGAGATTTTATGACCAGGGATGTTATGTGGCATTTCAGTGATGCAGGGACATCTAAGAGCCGATTTGATAGAGGTTTTACAAATCATGATGAGTTTGTTTTATAAAAATAACCCAGGGAAAGGTCTGGCTCTCTGTGCCAGAGGTGCTTGGCAAAGGAGCAGGAGGCATTGTGAGATTGCAGGCGGATGTGGTCTGGAATGCAACACCTGAAAGGCTGCTGGGAGCACTGTCTCTGTGCTAATATCCAAAACAGAATCAGATAAATACCCAAGGGGCAAGGTGGGGTGACTGGGTGACTATTTGGGCAGCTCAGCCAAAGAGCTGACAGAGAGACAGTGGGCAGAATGGCATCCTCCTGTGTTACCTTATTCTGTGATGAGCTGCCCATAGTGTTTCTGTGACCTTAGAGTCAAGGGCCAATGTTCATCAAATGAACCCAGGTCGTTAGTTTGTGGCTGGGAATTTACAAACTGTTGCAGGACCATGTGTAATACTGTCTCAGGCATTTCAAAACACTCCCTTGGCCATATCCCCTCGTCCTGCATTCCACCATGCTCCCTTGGGCATATCCTCCAGCCCCACGTTTCACCACACTC
This sequence comes from Chiloscyllium plagiosum, assembly GCF_037043375.1. Lineage (NCBI taxonomy): Eukaryota > Metazoa > Chordata > Chondrichthyes > Orectolobiformes > Hemiscylliidae > Chiloscyllium > Chiloscyllium plagiosum. Next base: position 6,136,608 of record NW_028270180.1, read on the forward strand.
TCGTGGGCGCATCCTCCAGCCCCACATTTCACCACGCTCCCTTGGGCACAGCCTACAGTCCCACATTTCACTACACTCTCGTGGGCGCATCCTCCAGCCCCACATTTCACCACGCTCCCTAGGGCACAGCCTACAGTCCCACGTTCCACCACACTCCCTTGGGCGCATCCTCCACTCCCACGTTCCACCACTCTCTCTTGGCCATATCCTCCAGACCTACGTTCCACCACGCTTCTAAGGAAGGGTGTGTCCTCACTTTGCAACAACAAATTGCATGTGAGTTCACCATGACAGAGGTGGGGGTAAAAAATGGAAGGAGTGAACAGAGTGTGGCCATTGCTGCGAGTTCTCAGGCTTGGTGTTTGAGAGCGCAGGGAGAGGGAGAGAGGTAACACGTGTGAGCAGCCCGGGGAAGGGAAGTGTCCTGAGTGGAGGGGATGGTGGGAGGCTGGACCTAGGAATGTGGAGGCTGATGTGGACTCGAGAGTATTGCAGGGAGTGGGTCTAGCCAGGAATATTTGTAGTGAAACATTAATCCTGGTCATGTTTAAAGTTGTCTTTACAGGAGGTGGCACTTTATCTGAAATAGAAACAGAGAATGCTGGAGAAACTCAGCAGGTCTGGCAGCATCTGCAGAGATAGAGAGAGACATGTAGAGTTAACAGTTGGAGTCTGATAAGACTCTTCATTGGAACACTTTGTCTTGTCTATAGACAGACAGATGGATGTATTTTAAAAAGTTCTGCAAACCCTACAAGAGGATTTTAGGATTTAGTTGATCATCAGCAGTGCCTTGAAGCCAGCTTCCTGTGCAGGGCTTAGCCTGTGAATGCTGAAACACTCCTCCAGCTCCAGGGCATAGCCTCCGAAACAGGTTGGCAACCACCACTCCCCTGCCATGGGCCGTGCTGGAGTCTGTGGGTGCTGGTGTAAATTTCCACACCGTTTAACAGGAGCTCACGGTTGAAAAGCCAGAACCTCCTGAGCAGTGTCCAGTTCCAGAAGCTTTCAGTTTCATTCAGTCAAACATTTAACTGTTCAGGTAGTGAGCTGGGCATTGGCAGTGTGTGTTACTGGGGCAGGAACGGACCTTCAGTTCAGCGAACATACCTACATCCAGAGCCTCAGCCTGAGCTACAAATCCTCTCGAAGCTCGCTAACAAAAGCCTGTGCTGATAATCTCATGGATGCAGGTCTAATTACATTGTAAAGAACAAATGCTGGTGACTACAGCGGGTCCCACAGCATCCATGGAGCGAGAGCGAGCTAACGTCAGATTCCAGCATCTGCAGTAGTTTGTTCCTGTGCCGAATTACATTCCTTGGCTGAAGCTTCCAGCTCTCTCTGTCCCCTTCTTCCTAAAGGTGTTCTTTCAGACTGTTTTCCCACTGCACTCCCAGTTTGATGCCCTTTGGTGAGAGAGAGAGAGTGGAATGGGGAGGGCTAGGTAGAGAGAAGCGATGGGGGGAGCAGGGTAGTTGGGGGCCATAGAGACACGGGGGCAGGTGGGAGAGGGTGGGGTTGTCAGGGCAGGGACTGTTAGATGAGGAAGTCACACAGGGTGGTATGTGTATGGAATGAGCTGTCAGAGGAAGTGGTGGAGGCTGGTACAATTACAACATTTAAAAGGCATCTGGATGGATATATGAATAAGACTGGTTCAGAGGGATATAGTGCAAATGCTGGAAAATGGGACTAGATTAATTTAGGATATTGGGTCGGCATGGATGAGGTGGACCAAAGGGTCTGTTTCTGTCTGTACATCTCAATGACTCTAAATAGCTGCACAGTAAGTGCAATGGATCATCTTAAATGTGTTTTTTAAAATTGGATCATTCTGGACAGCACTTGCAGGACAATCTTATCACAGAATTCACCTTGAGCAAGCAATGTTTTGTTTTGGGGCTTTGCGTGTGCTCACTGGTGTGGGATGATGAAGGCAAACAATCAAAGGTGTTCAACCATATCAAGATACAAAATGCAAAATAAAGTCCCATGTCCTACTGAGTCCTGTCACTCTAGTGTGTCATACCTGACTAGGATCTGAAACTAGACAAGTATCATTCTAGTGCCTCCCTGGGGAGGCTTGTGGTTGAATTCCCCTTGCGGTCTTGATCGGTAATGTACTCAGCAACACTTGCTAAATTGCTTTGTTAATCATGCTTGTTACTGTGAAATTAGCAGATGATTTATTGGTGCCAACACTGATAAATGTTCACTTTTATTTAGCTAGTCATTTATAGCTGATTTGTTATTGTGAGGGGGGAGGTGCAGTAGAAGATGATAAAATTAGTTCGTAGTTGCTTGGAACTTGTTGGAATTCCTTGATTTATCGGAAGAAAACTGGCAGTCTGTGTGTAAACTAAATAAACTCTTCACTTGGCTCATAGTTCATACAACTGCAAACTAGCGCTGGAACAAATGACTAAAAACCTTCCGTTTTAAGGTGATCTTAAGGAAAGAGGGAGAGATAGAGAAAGATCATTAAACATAGGGTACAGGTGGCTGAAGGCATGGCAGGAATTCGAGTGAGGGAGTGTAAGTAAGATTATTGAAGAGGCCAAATTTGTCAGGGCACGGTGACCCCAGGATTAGCGGGCAAGACATTGTGACTGACTCGTTCTCTGTAATGATGGCTGATCTGATTTTAATCTTAATTCAGCTCTTTCGCCACCATCCAAACTCTGTCTCCCGCAGATCCAAATTCTGTTCAACTTGTATTCATCAACTCAGCCTCCACTGCTCACCAGGGAAGAGAAATTCCTCCTTCTTCCCACTTTAAGTAGGAGACCCCTCAGAAGTGGTGGTGCAGGTACAGTTACAACGTTTAAAAGACATTTGGATAAGTTCATGAATAGGAGGTATATGGGCCAGGACCAGGCAGGTGGGACTAGTTTAGTTTGGGATTAGGGTCAGCGTGGACTGGTTAGGCTGAAGGGTCTGTTTCTATGCTGTATGACTATGGTCTATGTCAACACTCTGGCCAATCAAAGTCCACTTATCTATCAATCAATGCCCTTGTTGTTGTTTAGTATAAATTCTGAACTGCCTCTTCCTGTTCCGATTTTGCTATAGAAGGATTGCTGATGGTATAGAACTGCCTTCCCAAAAAAATGCCAACTCTGAGGATTGTGATGGTTGGTGGTGGACAGGAAAGATTTTTTTTTAGACTCCCTACAGTGTGGAAATAGGCCCTTCAGCCCAACCAGTCCACACCGACCCTCCAAAGAATAACCCACGCAGATTCATTCCCCTCTGACTAATGCACCTAACACTGTGGGCAATTTAGTATGGCCAATTCACCTGACCTGCACATCTTTAGACTGTGAGAGGAAACGGGAGCACCAAGAGGAAACTCACGCGCACACGGGGAGAATGTGCAAACTCCATATGGACAGATGCCCGAGTCTGGAACTGAACCTTGGACCCTGGTGCTGTGAGGCAGCAGTGCTAACCACTGAGCCACCGTGCCATCCCATATGATGAGAAAGAACCTGCCTCCTCAGGTTTTGCCCAAAAGCATGGAATGGTTCAATTCTCGGTGCTCCCAGGGTGTCATGGAAACAGTCAGATTTTTATCGCGTAGTTACAGGGTGTCACAGGTGCAGGACAAGGTACAGTGTGTCCCAGAGTGTACGACTGTGTTTATTCACTCCCTGCAATTATGCTTTCATTTAACTAAATTGCATACTTGAAGAACTGTACATACTGTATAAAACGCAGTGCATGGCAAACTTAATTTCAACTTCAGTGCTGCTTTAGATTGACAAGTGTTGGAACGTTGTAGAATCGCTTACAGGGAAACAAAGCTCGACTTTATTTCCCCCAAGCCTTTCTTTCCTAGCAGCTTTCAAACTGAGGTTCTGGCTGATGAGGGGAGAGGAGATGTTGGGATAACATCACTGGATCTGCCTCACCAGAGGGTTGCATGTCCAAATACAGGCGCACAGAGCCCACAGTGCCCCGTGACCTGTTGAGCAAACATCCATCTCGCTTTCAGCTTGTCTGCTAACCCTACTGCTTTTCCTTTCGCTTTTGGGTCAGAGACTTCGCTGATAATGCCAGAAATTTGTGTCCATTCCTAATCTCCTTTTGAGGAGCTACAGTCTTTGTCCTCAGTGCTGTTAGGAAGGGAATTCCAGGATTCTGTCCCAGCGACAGTCAAGGAGCAAAGATATATTTCCAAGTCCGGATGGCGAGTGGGTTGGAGGGGAGCTTGCATGGGGTGGCGTTCCCAAACCCCTTGCCCTCAGGACCAGGATAGCGTTGGCGAGATCACGTGATGCAGATGTGGGAGTCTGGGTGAGTTGTTGCAGTGAATTTGGATGGCACACAACATGGTGTCTGTGTACAAGTGGTGTACAAAGTGAATGTTGGGTCTGATAAGTTTCTGTGAGACCTTCTCCCCCTGATCTCTCTGAATTGCAGTCAGTGTCGCCTAACCATCTCAGTATTATTTATGTTTGTGTTTTGCAGTGTGCCCAAAGTCCTGTGGAAAGCGAGCTTGTAACAACAAGGACGGGTGCTGCCATGAGGAGTGTCTGGGGGGTTGCACCGCCCTGAACAGTAACAGGGCCTGCATGGCATGTCAGAACTACTACCACGAGGGCCAGTGCCTGCCCAACTGCCCGCCAGGCACTTACAAATATGGCGGATGGCGGTGTGTGACCAAGGATTTCTGCTCCAAGCTCCAAGGCAACAGTCCCAAGGAACCGTTTGTCCTCCACCAGGGAGAGTGTATCCTCGAATGTCCAGCAGGCTACATCCGCAATGGCAGCAGGTTGGAGAAAGTGTCTTGCTCTTGTTTTTAATGTCAGAACTTTCCTGCTGCTCTCCATTCTCCCATCCTGGCTTTCACTGGCGTTGGGAGTGCGTTGAGTTTAGTTTAATAATTCCTCTGGCAATTAAAATGGAGTGAACATCTGTTTTTGAGGATGTCCTGAAGCATCCCACTGCCAATTTGTTGGTTGTCGGAGTTGCTCGGTCATACAGAACGTGAGTATTGCTGGAATAAAGAGACAAGCCGTCGAAGATTTTTGGCTTGCAGTTGTCAGGACATATATGTGAATGCCAAATTTCCAAAGGGTGCGACAGTTTATACCACATGATAAAAGGGTGCTGATTGATTGGTTGAAGCATTACCATGGAGAATGCACCAGGGAGCTATTGTCTTTAATTTGGAAAATAAATGCAATTCCTGGATATGTTTGTTTTGCCCACAGAAGGTTGCTTCTCGAAGCATAAAGGAGCCTGTCTTTTTTTTTCCCAGCAATATGGTCAGTCTTACATTGATAAACGTTGGAAGGGCTTAGTGCACAGAATGATCCCACCAGCAATGAAAAGAAGGTCCAGTTAATCACTGAGGGATAAGTGTTGGGTGAGGCTCTGGGAGATTTCTTTGCCGTTCTTTGAAAACCGCATTGTGGGAATTTTTTATTTTCACATCCACCTGACTAGGTAGCCAACATAGAAAGGTGCTGTATGATATTAAAGGAGTGATAGAGATTTTAAATAGGTGTAAATAGGTAAAATAGGTGTGGGGGCTAGCTGTCTCCTTCATTAGCTGGACATCTCCAGCATTCCCTTAGGCCCTGCACAGAAATCTCAGCCTGAATCAATTTGCTTACTGTTACCTGGGATAAACCTTGTGCCCGAGAGGTGTGCTGCTCTCTGCTCAGCTGAGGCTGATATGTGGATTGGAGAAAGTCAATTACATGTTGATGAGTTTCGATGACATTTAAGCTATTTTTGCACAAAAGCAGCATAACTAACGACAGAGACAGTGTCAGGGCTGAAAAGCAAGCATCCATCTTGCTTTAGATCTGTACATGGGTGTTGTTGGCACGGCCCCCCATTAAGTCTGCCCTGACCCTCCGAAGAGCATCCCACCCAGACCCAACACCCACCCAATTCCCTTAACCCCTTGACCTGTGCATCCCTAGACACTGCAACCCATTTCCCATGGCTGATCCACCCTAACCTGCACATCTTTGGACTGTGGGAGGAAACCGGAGCACCCGGAGGAAACTCGCGCAGACACTGGGAGAATGTGCAAACTCCACACAGTCAGTTGCCCGTAAGGCAGCAGTGCTAATTACTGAAACAGAATTAATGTTTCAAACTGACAATCTTTGATCAGAAGTGGCAAAGGTTAGAAATGCGAAACCTTACTCAAAATTCTTCTCTCTCACAAGCACTTTAAGACCCATTACCTCCAGAGGTTGAGGAGTTGATTACAATGTTCATGGTTTGAATTTGAGATTTTTAAGATGAGTGTGTGTTCTGGAAAACTGTGTAGACTGAGTTACGGTAGACGGGCTTTGGATTCCACATCTGCAGTTTTTTTTGTCTCTAACCTGTATTGAATTATAGAGCAGGCTATGGACCTGACGACTGGAACGTGCTGAAATGGTTGAATGGCCTCTCTCTGTTCCTGTTTCTAACCCTTTGCCTTCATTACCCCCTGCCCAGCCGAGATCCCGAGATATTTCTTTCTCTCTGTTTGTCTGGTTCCCAGAGAATGATGACAATGTGATTCTAACACAAAGCACATGTTTTGTTTTGTTTTGGTTGCTAGTTATTAGGTGAACCGTTGGTAATTATACTGTGGCAAGGAATTTGATTTGAGTAAGTTTAGTTATTCCGAGGGGACTTTAGCTCTATGTTGGGTGACATTTGTAAATTTGATTTGAACCTTGGAGTTGCATCAGTTTGCCGAGACGTTTATGTCATGTGATTGATGTTGCTGTCACCTTCCTGGTGATCTGCTTGAGGGCAAGACAGGAATTGTCTGATTTGGATCTATTTAAACAATAGGTTCTCACCTCAGATCAGTGCAAAAACAATAGACCCATAGGATCAGCACTTCAGGCAGTGTCTACATAACTTCATGGTGGTGTCAGCTTTTAAAATTAAGCCAACAATGTCTACTCCCCAAGTCACTTCTCTGCAATTACACCAATCCCCTTTCCATTAATCATCAGCAATTTACCTGCCTCTATGTTTTGCCTCTTTCCCATACTCCCTCAGATCCTGGGAAGTCCCATCTCTCTGAGATTTCTTCTCCCATGATTTTGCACTCCCCTTTCTATCACTCTCCCAATCTCTCTCTCTCTCTCTGCCCTGCTGTCCTCTCTCTCACTATCTGTTTCATACTCATTCTCTTTCTGTCCCTCTCCCCATTCTTGCTCTCCCTCTTTCCATCCGCCCCATTCTCTCTCTCTCTCTCTCTCTCTCTCTCTCTCTCTCTCTCTCTCTCCCCCTCTCTCTCTCCCCCTCTCTCTCCCCCCCTCTCTCTCCCCCCCTCTCTCTCCCCCCTCTCTCTCCCCCCTCTCTTTCCCCCCCTCTCTCTCTCTCTCTCTCTCTCCCTCTCTCTCTCTCCCCCCCTCTCCTCCATTCTCCCCCTCCCATCCCCCTCTCTCTCTCCCCGTCCCACTATTCCATTCTCCCTCTTCCTCCCTCTCCCTCATTCTTTCTTTCTGACTCCTTCCCCTATTCTCTCACCCCATTCTCCCTTCATCACTCCCTCCCTCCCTCTTCCACCATTCCCCCCCTCCCTTCCTCTGCCCCATTCTCTCTCCCCCTTCCTCTCCTCTATTCTCCCCCTCTCCCTCCATCTTCCCCCTCCCCCGCTATCTCCCCATTCTCTCTTTCCCTCCCTCTCCCCGTTCTCTCTTTCCCTCTCTTCCCCACCCTCCCATTTTCTCTCTGTCCCACTCCTCCCCCATTCTCTCTCTCCCACTCCTTCCCCATTCTCTCTCTCCCCCTCCCTCTCTCCCATTCTCTGTCGCCCCTTCCACTCTCTTTCCCACTTTATTCTTACCTTCCCCTTGCTCCCTCATCACCCCTCCCCCTGGGTCCCTTACAGCACTCCCTGCTCCCTTAACCCTCTGCTTTCTCTTATTGCCACCCAGTCTCTATTCCCACCCAGTTTTGTCTAACATTTCTCCACCCCCAACCCCCCCATTCCCCTGTATCTCTCCCTCTTTTTCCCCTTTTCCCTTAGTTACAAATTACACTCACTAAGGGGCACCATGGTGATGGTGTGCCGGTGCCTAGGGGCACCATGGTGATGGTGTGCCGGTGCCTAGGGGCACTGATGCAGATTAACCTGGAGCCTTCCTGCCTTGTATGGCCCTGTCCAGCTAAAGTCTGGTGAGAACAAAGGCTTTGTTGTGATCACTGGAGACCCCCAACTTCCTCCCTAGCAATGCGTGTTCTCCAAGTCCCTGCTGAAGAGTAGGGATACCCCCACAGCCGTGTGAAACCACACTCTGTTATTTCCCGTGGGAATCCACACGTTACCTTGCACTGGCTAATCTCAGAGAGCTGGGAGGCTGTGACATTTCGACAAACACCTGATAACTGAGCGATTCACTTTCTCAAAGAGTGTACAGCAAGAAACCAGCCTGGTGACCAGTATGTTTTAATGAGCTGGCCATGTCACTGATACAGACTGAAACAAGTAGGCACCTGCACGACCTGATACAGTGTCAAGGAGAGGTCTCTCTGACCACCTTCACCTGGCCACTCTCCTCTCGACAAACAGGCGAGTATGCCTTGTCTCTCACACTCTCTCGCACACACTCTCTCGCGCTCTCTCTCTCTCGCCCCCTCTCTCTCTCTCGCCCCCTCTCTCTCTCTCACCCCCTCTCTCTCGCCCCCTCTCTCTCTCTCGCCCCCCCCTCTCTCGCCCCCTCTCTCTCTCTCTCGCACCCTCTCTCTCTCTCGCCCCCTCTCTCTCTCTCGCCCCCTCTCTCTCTCTCGCCCCCTCTCTCTCTCTCGCCCCCTCTCTCTCTCTCGCCCCCTCTCTCTCTCTCGCCCCCTCTCTCCCTCTCTCACCCCCTCTCTCTCTCTCTCGCCCCCACTCTCTCTCGCCCCCTCTCTCTCTCGCCCCCTCTCTCTCTCTCGCCCCCTCTCTCTCTCTCGCCCCCTCTCTCTCTCTCGCCCCCTCTCTCTCTCTCGCCCCCTCTCTCTCTCTCGCCCCCTCTCTCTCTCTCGCCCCCTCTCTCTCTCTCGCCCCCTCTCTCTCTCTCGCCCCCTCTCTCTCTCTCGCCCCCTCTCTCTCTCTCGCCCCCTCTCTCTCGCCCCCTCTCTCTCTCTCGCCCCCTCTCTCTCTCTCGCCCCCTCTCTCTCTCTCGCCCCCTCTCTCTCGCCCCCTCTCTCTCTCTCGCCCCCTCTCTCTCGCCCCCTCTCTCTCTCGCCCCCCTCTCTCTCGCCCCCTCTCTCTCTCGCCCCCTCTCTCTCTCGCCCCCTCTCCCTCTCTCGCCCCCTCTCTCTCTCGCCCCCTCTCTCTCTCGCCCCCCTCTCTCTCTCGCCCCCCTCTCTCTCTCGCCCCCCTCTCTCTCTCGCCCCCCTCTCTCTCTCGCCCCCCTCTCTCTCTCGCCCCCCTCTCTCTCTCGCCCCCCTCTCTCTCTCGCCCCCCTCTCTCTCTCGCCCCCCTCTCTCTCTCGCCCCCCTCTCTCTCTCGCCCCCCTCTCTCTCTCGCCCCCCTCTCTCTCTCGCCCCCTCTCTCTCTCGCCCCCTCTCTCTCTCGCCCCCTCTCTCTCTCGCCCCCTCTCTCTCTCGCCCCCTCTCTCTCTCGCCCCCTCTCTCTCTCGCCCCCTCTCTCTCTCGCCCCCTCTCTCTCTCACCCCCTCTCTCTCTCTCGCCCCCCTCTCTCTCTCTCGCCCCCCTCTCTCTCTCTCGCCCCCCTCTCTCTCTCTCGCCCCCCTCTCTCTCTCGCCCCCCCCCTCTCTCTCGCCCCCCTCTCTCTCTCTCGCCCCCCTCTCTCTCTCTCGCCCCCCTCTCTCTCTCTCGCCCCCCTCTCTCTCTCTCGTCCCCCTCTCTCTCTCGCCCCCCTCTCTCTCTCGCCCCCCTCTCTCTCTCGCCCCTCTCTCTCTCTCGCCCCTCTCTCTCTCTCGCCCCTCTCTCTCTCTCGCCCCTCTCTCTCTCTCGCCCCTCTCTCTCTCTCGCCCCTCTCTCTCTCTCGCCCCTCTCTCTCTCTCGCCCCTCTCTCTCTCTCGCCCCTCTCTCTCTCTCGCCCCTCTCTCTCTCTCGCCCCTCTCTCTCTCTCGCCCCTCTCTCTCTCTCGCCCCTCTCTCTCTCTCGCCCCTCTCTCTCTCTCATCCTCCCTCGCTCTATCTCGCCCTCGCTCGCGCCCTCGCTCGCGCCCTCTCACTCTCACTCACTCTTGCTCTCCCTCTCACGCTCTCTCTCTCTCGCTCTCTCGCACCCGTGCACTCTCTCGCTCACGCACTCTCCCTCGCTCACGCTCTCTCCCTCTCTGTCACGCGCGCTCCCTGTCACGCGCCCTCCCTGTCACGCGCCCTCCCTGTCGCACGCGCCCTCCCTGTCGCACGCGCCCTCCCTGTCGCACGCGCCCTCCCTGTCGCACGCGCCCTCCCTGTCGCACGCGCCCTCCCTGTCGCACGCGCCCTCCCTGTCGCACGCGCCCTCCCTGTCGCACGCGCCCTCCCTGTCGCACGCGCCCTCCCTGTCGCACGCGCCCTCCCTGTCGCACGCGCCCTCCCTGTCGCACGCGCCCTCCCTGTCGCACGCGCCCTCCCTGTCGCACGCGCCCTCCCTGTCGCACGCGCCCTCCCTGTCGCACGCGCCCTCGCTCTCTCACGCGCCCTCGCTCTCTCACGCGCCCTCGCTCTCTCACGCGCCCTCGCTCTCTCACGCGCCCTCGCTCTCTCACGCGCCCTCGCTCTCTCACGCGCCCTCGCTCTCTCACACCCTCGCTCTCTCTCACTCTGTCACACTCATCCTGCTATGCTCGTGCTCTCATACGTGCCTGCGGTCTCATGAGCACTCTCTCTCTCATACACTCGCGCTGTCATTCACACTCTCACACTCCACAAGCAGCTTGATTTCCAAATCTACAGCTGCCAGTTTGCTGTGAAGGACGAATGCACGATCCGAGCTGGCCGTGATGGGGATTATTCCGAGGGCTTTAGGCGATTCCATGCCAATATTTGGACGGCAGTATCCTGGCCAATGTTCGACCCTCAGCTTTACCAGCAACAGCCCCATGTGTTTGGTGACATCTTGTACTGCAACTGACTGCCAGGATTTAGCTGTACTGTTGATGGCTGTGGTTTGCTAACTGAGTCAGTCTGAGCCTCATCAGGGACAGGATGGGCATGTGTCAGGGTTTAGAGCAGGAGTAGACCATTTGGATCATAGAGCCCTGCTTCAACCTTCAATAAGATCAGGACAATGTGAGCATTCCACATTCCTGCCTTATCCCAACACCTTCACGCTCCCTTTTCAAGGATCGATCTCCCTGTCTTAAAAATATTCAGGATGTAGAGGTGCCAGGGGTGGACAAAGTTAAATGTCACATGACACCAGCTTTCGGAGCGCTGCTCCTTCATCAGGGAGCTAGTGCTTCCAAATAGACCTGTTGGGCTATAACCTGGCATTGTGTGATTTTTAAAAATACTCAAACAGTCTGCTCCCACCACATTCTGAGGAGGAGAGTTTCAAAGAGACGACCAGTGAGCCTGACGTTGGTGGTGGGCAAGTCATAGAGATGTACAGCACGGAAACAGACCCTTCGGTCCAACCTGTCCATGCCGACCAGATATCCCAACCTAATCTAGTCCCACCTGCCAGCACCTGGCCCATATCCCTCCAAACCCTTCCCATTCATATACCTATCCAGATGCCTCTTAAATGTTGCAATTGTACCAGCCTCCACTACTTCCTCCGGCAGCTCATTACATACACGTACCATCCTCTGCGTGAAAAAGCCACTTTGGTCTCTTTTATATCTTTCCCCTCTCACCCTAAACCTATGCCCTCTAGTTCTCCCTGACCCCAGGAAAAAGACTTTGCCTATTTACCCTATCCATGCCCCTCATGATTTTGTAAACCTCTATAAGGTCACCCCTCAGCCTCTGACGCTCCAGAGAAAACAGCCCCAGCCTGTTCAACCTCTCCCTATAGCTCAAATCCTCCAACCCTGGCAACATCCTTGTAGATTTTTTCTGAACCCTTTCAAGTTTCACAACATCCTTCCCATAGGATGGGAAGAATTGCATGCAATATTCCAACAGTGGCCCTAACCAATGTCCTGTACAGCCGCAACATGACCTCCCAACTCCTGTACTCAATACTCTGACCAATAAAGGAAAGCATACCAAACGCCTTCTTCACTATCCTATATACCTGCGACTCCACTTTCAAGGAGCTATGAACCTGCACTCCAAGGTCTCTTTGTTCAGCAACACTCTCGAGGACCTTACCATTAAGTGTATAAGTCCAGCTAAGATTTGCTTTCCCAAAATGCAGCACCTTGCATTTATCTAAATTAAACTCCATCGACCACTTCTCAGCCCAGTGGCCCATCTCGCCAAGATCCTGTTGTAATCTGAGGTAACCCTCTTCGCTGTCCACTACACCTCCAGTTTTGGTGTCATCTGCAAACTCACTAACTGTACCTCTTATGCTCGCATCCAAATCATTTATATAAATGGCGAAAAGTAGAGGCCGCAGCACTGATCCTTGTGGCATTCCACTGGTCACAGGCCTCCAGTCTGAAAAACAACCCTCCACCACCACCCTCTGTCTTGTACCTTTGAGCCAGTTCTGTATCCAAATGGTTAGTTCTCCCTGTATTCCATGAGATCTAACCTTGCTAATCAGTCTCCCATGGGGAACCTTGTCGAACACCTTACTGAAGTCCATATAGATCACATCTACCGCTCTGCCCTCATCAATCCTCTTTGTTACTTCTTCAAAAAACTCAATCAAGTTTGTGAGACATGATTTCCCCCACACACAGCCATGTTGACTATCCCTAATCAGTCCTTGCCTTTCCAAATACATGTACATCCTGTCCCTCAGGATTCCCTCCAACAACTTGCCCACCACTGATGTCAGGCTCACCGATCTATAGTTCCCAGGCTTGTCCTTACCACCTTTCTTAAACAGTGGCACCACGTTAACCAACCTCCAGTTTTCGGGCACCTCACCTGTGACTATCAATGATACAGATATCTCTGCAAGTGGCCCAGCAATCACTTCTCTAGCTTCCCACAGATTTCTAGGGTACACCTGATCATGTCCTGGGGATTTATCCACTTTTATGCGTTTCAAGACATCCAGCACTTCCTCCTCTGTAATATGGACTTGGAGGGAATCCTGAGGGACAGGATTTACGTGTATTTGGAAAGGCCAGGCAGCTCCGTAACCCTGACTCTCATCCTGTTCAAGTTCATGTCCAGTTGTATTCTGTACTTCAACCTGGTGGGAACCGACGTCCCCTCTGGTGAACCATGCTGAGGGCTGGGGTATCGGGAACTTTTTCCCCTGGCTCCCACTTGCTGCACTGTGCTGACAGTAAGGAGTTCCCGCACTGTACTGGTATTGGTGATTCGTCTGATTGGCCAAAGATAAATAAGTTGCCAGAAGCAGGTGCAAAACTAATGATGCTCAGCCACAAAATTCTAATCATGGCTGTGTCTCTTTCCTCCTTTTTCACTCTTAGATGCACACACTTTCTCTCTCTCTCTCTCTCTCTCTCTATATATATATATCTATTTCTCTCTCTATCTCTTTCTCTCTTTCTCTCTTTCTCTCTGTCTCCTTCTCTCTGTCTCCTTCTCTCTGTCTCCTTCTCTCTGTCTCCTTCTCTCTGTCTCCTTCTCTCTGTCTCCTTCTCTCTGTCTCCTTCTCTCTGTCTCCTTCTCTCTGTCTCCTTCTCTCTGTCTCCTTCTCTCTGTCTCCTTCTCTCTGTCTCCTTCTCTCTGTCTCCTTCTCTCTGTCTCCTTCTCTCTGTCTCTTTCTCTCTTTCTCTTTCTCTCTCTTCTCTTTTTCTCTCTCTCCATCCCTCCATCCCCCCGACACTCCCTACATCTCTCCCTCTCTCTGACCCTCCCTACATCTCTCCCTCTCTCTCTGACCCTCCCTACATCTCTCCCTCTCTCTCTGACCCTCCCTCCATCCCCCCCTCTCTCTCTGACCCTCCCTACATCCCCCTCTCTCTCTGACCCTCCCTCCTTCCCCCCTCTCTCTGACCCTCCCTCCATCCCCTCCCTCTCTCTCTCTGACCCTCCCTCCATCCCCTCCCTCTCTCTCTGACCCTCCCTCCATCCCCTCTCTCTCTCTGACCCTCCCTCCATCCCCTCTCTCTCTCTGACCCTCTCTCCACCCCTTTCTGTCTCTTTCCCTTCACCAACTCCCCTCTCCCCACCGTCTCCCAACTCTTCCCAACCAAAGAGAAGCTTGAACTAAACACTGCCGTTCCCCCCGTTTAATGGGTGGTAAGTGATGGTCCTCCCAGAGGTTGGTAATGAAAGGGCTGGTCTGTCTCCAAGGTGTGACCGAACCCTGTTTGGCTGCTGTTGTGGGAGTGGGTAACCCGGTGTCCTCTTTCTGCAGCATGTACTGCACTCCTTGTGATGGCCCCTGTCCCAGTGTCTGCTCAGTGAAGACGAAGACCATCGACTCTGTCACCGCGGCCCAGAACCTGCAAGGATGCACGGTCATCGACGGCAACTTGATCATCACAATCCGCAGGGGGAGTAAGTACACACCGACACGCTCCAAGGAGTTCGGTTCCTGAGGCACACTCACTGCATCCCGCCCCCTTCTCTTCCCTTGGTTCCTTCTTGGAAAGTCTCACTTTCAATTTGGGCTCTTGCTCATCGTCCGAGTGGCTGTGTTGTCCATCTGTCCCACACTGACCATCAGAAAGCCTTGGCAGCTGAGCCCGGATCAGACTGTCTCTGGACCCAGTGTTCCAGCATCCTAGGTCCAGGCTGACCTCTGGCTGTATTGGTTAGTTTGTTGCTGAGTTAGGGTCACTTCTGGAGTGTTAACGCCTGAGAATCACACCACGCACACAGAGACCACCTCCCCCACCCGGCCCAGTGCACACCTGCCTGGATTTGGGCCGCTGCACCTTTCTTTAAAGGTGTATCCGTTCATGTGATGTGGGTGGCAAGGCCAGGATACCTTGCCTGACCCTCATTACCCTTGAACGGAGAGGGGTCCTCAGCCATTTCAGAGGGCAGTTAAGAGTCAACCACATTGTTGTGGGTCTGGAGTCACGTGTAGGCCAGACCAGGTAAGGGTGGCAGATTTCCTTCCCTTGCAAACATGTGGGATCTCAATGGGATTTCACTGCAGTGGGTAGTTAGCACAGCCACTGTTACAGAGACAAGTTCTTTATTCTGCATTTAGTTTGTTGAGTTTAAATTCCATTAGCTGATGTGGTTAGGCTTGAACCCATGCTCTAATGGCGCTGTCCTAAGCCTCTGGGTGACCAGTGGAGTGTTTGACCATTATACTGCCCCCCCCCCCCCTCCACCAATCGCCGTGGCCATGGTGTGAGCCTGAGACAGCTGGACGAGCGATGAGAAGTCTGATCCCCAACTGCCAACTCATTCTGTTTCTAAACTAACCTCCACAGTTTGCAGGAGCGATTTCACTGCTGCGTGGGGGTGCTCCGAATCGGGTTAATTTGGCACCCTTTTGAACCTGGAGAGTTCTTCCCCTGACAGAAGCAATCTGTTACTCAGCCGCGATAGTCTGCCTGACACTCCAAATGTACAGAAACGTAGCTCGCCGTCGGTTTTGTGGCTGAAGGCCAGGACTCTTAACTTCAGTCTCTGCTTCCTGTTCCACCAGACAATATCGCAGCAGAGTTGGAGGCAAACCTGGGGCTGATAGAAACCATTTCGGGGTACGTGAAAATCCGCCATTCGTATGCCCTGGTCTCGCTTTCCTTCTTCAAGAGTCTGCGCTACATCAATGGCGAGGATCAGCTGGAAGGGTGAGTGCCTTACTGGGGGGAGGGGGGTGCGGGGTGGGCGGGGGGGGGAGGTGGGAGAGATGCCTGCCCTCGCTCAGTCTCAGCTGCACTGACTCTGACGAGCCCCCTTAAAACATACAGCAACAACTCCTCTCCACATCGCCCATTCCTCAGCCCTGAGCTCCCTCTTGAAATTCGCCCCACAGTTTGAGGAATTCTGGCCTCCTTCCTGTAGGCAAGATGTTGTGAAACGCGAAAGGGTTCGGCAAAGATTTACAAGGCTGTTGCCTGGGCTAGAGGGTTTGAGCTGTAGGGAGAGGCTGAATAGGCTGGGGCTGTTTTCCCTGGACCGTCGGAGGCTGAGGGGTGACCTTACAGAGGTTTATAAAATCATTAGGGGTATGGATAGGATAAATAGACAAAGTCTTTTCTCTAGGGTGGGGGAGTCCAAAACTAGAGGGCATAGGTTTAAGATGAGAGGGGAAAGATTTAAAAATGACCTAAGGGGTAACATTTTCATGCAGAGGGTGGTACATGTATGGAAGTGGTGGAGGCTGGTACAATTACAGCAGTTAAAAGGCATCTGGATGGGTATATGAATAAGAAGGGTTTGGAAGGATATGAGCCAGGTGCTGGAATGTGGACTAGATTGGGTTGGGATATCTGGTCAGCATGGACGGGTTGGGCCGAAGGGTCTGTTTCAGTGCCGTGTGACACTTTAACTTTTAAGTCTTAGTCAACATGTATCCCTCTAGCAATGTGACCGAAACTAACGTGATTTGATCAGACTATCACCTTGCGTGCCATTGTAATGCAAATAGAGCTGTCCAGTGCTCAACCTGTTTGGCACCTGAATGTTTTCAGCTCATTTAGCAGTGAATTTTAATAACCACCATTGTAGTCTTAGCATAGCACTACCTGCTGCAGTGACCTTGACTGGGTCCCTAAGGTAAAGCATGAACCATTCTCCAAAGCCCCCGGCCAGTAGTTCCTCTGCCCTTTCAGTATTCACCTTGTAGTCATCATGTATCCCTCAAACATCTCACCCAATGCTTGGTGGTTTGGTCATTTTATCACACTGCTGTGTGCAGACCTTTCCTCTCTGCAGCTTGGTGACTCTGTTTGTCTGTATACCTTCAGAATAATGCAGGGGTTATTATTATGAGGAGGGTAGGGAAGAGGATCAGGAGTACGCCACTCGGCCCCTCTAGCCTGCCCTGCCATTCGAGCAGGTTTGCGGCTGAACTGTCATCTCAAAACCATTTTCCCGCATTGGTGGGGTTTAATCTTTAGCAATCCGCCCCATTGCCGGACAAATTGCACACACTACACCTGATACGCACTGAGTGTTGCAAATTAAGGAGCAGTCTGATTGAGGTGTTTCTGATCCATCGAAGGGTTTTGGCAATGGAGAGAGAAACTGGCTTCTCTATAAGGACACGGTGTGGGGTGAGGGAGGCTGGAAAGTGCGAGTCATGTCCCAGTCCGGAGCTGGGGCAGTCAGGGGTGATGGCACGGAGCAGTTTTCCACACACTGCAGAAGCCCGGAACACTTCCATCCAAAAGGCTCTGCTGTTCAAGAAAAGAAATTGAATATTTCTCGATCCGAAAATAATGTTTTATTTTTTGGCAAAGGTACTAAGGTTCTTGAAGGTAGATGCAAATTAGGAGCAGGCCATTCCGCCCTCTGAACCTGTTCTGGCCCTCCGTAATATCATGGCTGATCAACTCCCAAGTTCTCGCCTCCCCTCGGAAACACTCTGACTCCATTGTTTCTCAGGAGACGATCTACCTCAGCCTTATACTCGTTCAGTGACTCTCCCTCCACTGCTGTCAGCAGAAGAGATTTCTGAGGGCCCTGAACCTCTGGAGAGAATAGAATTCCCCTCATCTTCACCTGAAGTACAAGACACCTTGCCTTTGAACTCTCCCCTCGTTCCAGTCTCTCCCACCAGGAATAGCATGGAATAGATGGCATTAGGGTACAAAGCAACTACAGTCTAACTGAATAGCAGAACAGGTTTATGAGGGGCTGAATGGCCGCCTTCTGTCTGTCTCGTTCAAAAGTAATCTATTGATTGTAAAAGATTTCAAGAGAAGTTTTGATCGTTATTAGATCAGCTCTGTTCTCTTTGAATGGCGGAGCAGACTCATGGGCTGAATGTTCTCCCCCTGCTGCTGTGTCTTACAGAGCTGGATCTGGTACGATATAAGTTCAAGATAACATTCAGAAAACACAAATAAAATTGCCTAGTAAAGGACAGGCATGGATAAGCAAATCCAGAGCTGGGAATAGGTTAAATACGGAGAAGTACAAATATTTCTGTAACTTCACAAAGCAGGGTAATTAAATGTCTCCCTTTCTTTCCTCCCTAAAACTAACCTGTGTCCAAAATTAACGCACGGTTTTAGATGGTGAAAGCACTAATTGCTGAAGGGGTAGTTCTTTAAACTCGGAAGCAGACGAGGAACTTCGTACAGGGAGGCCTTTGACTTCAAGCAGTGGGGTCATGGGAAAGGTCACGTTGGCCTGACTATCCATCCAGTTTGTTGTGAATTGCTTGGTATCATGTGTCTTACTGACACAGCCCAGTGGTCACAGAGCTATACTGGTCTGGGCGAGGAAACAAAACATGTGCTGGGAATAGCTCTTCGAGAAAGCCTTGTTAGAGTTTGTTTGAGTATGTGATAAGAGACCACAGTCCATTCAAAGGTGTTCCCGCAGGGCTGTATAGAGTGATCCCCACCCCAAAGCCACACCGGCCCTTCCACTCTATTTCTTGGAGACCCGATGTGTTTGCAATAAACGTGGTGGACGTGCTCTCAGGTGTGTTTCCAACCAGCTTTGGAGTCTTCCCCTCTGTTATAGAGGAAGGGAACAGGCCCTTCGGTCCAACTCATCCAAGTTTCCCAAACTAAACTAGTGCCGCTTGCTTGGGTTTGGCCCATAGCCAGCTAAACCTTTCCTATTCATGTACCTGTCCAAATGCCTTCTAAATGTTGTAACTGTACCAGCCTCCTCCACTTTCTCTGGCAGCTCATTCCATACATGCACCACCCCCTGTGTGGAAAAAGTTGCCCCACCCTCAGCGCTGACCCTCCGACAGTATGGTGCTCCCGTGGTTCTGACTCTGGAGTGTCAGCCTGGACTTTGTGCTCAAGTCTCTGGAGTGAGCTCTCGACCCCCCAGGGCGGGAGTGTTACCTTGCTGAACCCTAGATGACCCCATAGCTGAACACTGTTGGAGGCTGCTGATTCAGGACTATCTTCATCCCCATTGTAGCACGACATGGTACAGAGCTCCCAAAATGTTACCATCATGCTGATTGGTAAGTGGCTGGTATATAGACACTGCTGCCTAGAAGGTGACTCCTTTACAATACATTGTTGAGTGCAGAGAGAACACTTCTGTGTCTAAATATTACTGCACCTTTGCTGCACTCTTTAACGCAGCTCCCTTTCCAAATGGACATGTGTTTTACTCACCAGCTTTGTCTTGTTGAAATGAGCAGGAACTATTCTTTCTACGTGTTGGACAACCAGAACCTTCAGCAGCTGTGGGACTGGAGCCGTCACAACCTCACCATCAAACAGGGGAAAATCTACTTCGCCTTCAACCCCAAGCTCTGCGTATCTGAGATTTACCGCATGGTGGAGGTGGCTGGTGTGAAAGGGCGACAGGGCAGTGCAGATATGGAGCAGAGGACTAATGGAGACAGAGCGTCCTGTGAGTTCACTGGAGCTGGCTACTGACTCGAAGGGTGCGGTGAGGTGGTTGCTGGGCGGGTTGGGGGCTGTTATGGTCAAACTCCCTTCTCCCACCTTATGTGAAGGTGTTGCTCTCAGTTATCCTCCTTCTTTGAGTCTACGCCTTTCTTTTGTCTGTAAGCCCAGTGGCAAATGTTAGGAGATCCTGAACACTAGACTGTAAGTGTGGGCAGAGACCCCCTCCCACCCCCAGAACAAGGGATACTGAGCCCCGTTGTGGGCTAGTGGATGGTGTGGACTGGTCTTCTGGTTAATCTGCTTCAATTCCACAACGAGAATCAAAGATACTGCCCCAAAGTTTTGTGTCTGTAACCTCCTCTTCGTTTTTCTGTGCCTGAGAGAGGGAACACTAGAAGATTATGTTGGTAGAGTGAGGTCTGTTTGAGAGATTATTTCAGTTGCTTGGACCAAGTTTCGCCAAGTTGATGATCTCATGGTATTATCGTCTCTAGATTATTAATTCAGAGACCCAGA
>NW_028270180.1:6161594-6179247 GCF_037043375.1 Chiloscyllium plagiosum
CCATTCATTCCTCAGGTCTGTACTGACTCTCTGATAGTGCTATCTAACCCCAGTGCCATTTTCCAGATCTTTTTCTTTTTAACATCATTAACAGTTTCCGTTTTAACATATTGGATCTGCTTCTCTGCTAGAATATGTAGTGAGATTTCTCCCAACCTCAGTCTGTGCTCCTTCAATACCAATTTGGAATCTCTGTCTTCTGATAGTGACTCAGTGACCAGTGCAGTTGGTTTCTGTTCTGTTTGCTCAATCAGAATCTTGAGAGGTTTTTTTGATCCTCGATTTTCTCGTGACTTTTTTTTTTGCTGAGGAACAGAGAGCCAGTGCGGCAGTGGGAGTGTCACTGGACAGGTAACCCAGAGAGCCAGGTTCATGTCCTGGGAACCAGGCCTCAATGAATAAATCTGAAACCTAAAGGTAGTTTCATCAATGGTGCCCATAGACCTACCACACCATGGGGCTACTCTTATTCGTGAGAGACAACTGGTGGTAGTTTAACCTGAGGGTCACTGCACCTCGGGCAAGGGGGAAGATTGAGAAGAAGAGTCCTTCATGATAAACCTCAGCTGGAGCGGGAATTGAGTGCTCGCTGTTGGACCCTCTCAAACAAACCAGCTGACCAAACAACTGAGCAAACCAACCCCCCTGTGGTGACCGTGAAGCTATCATCGATTGTTCACTAAAGTCCTTGATGGCAGGGGAATCTGCCATCCTTACTGGATCTGGCCAAAGGTGACTCCAGCGATGAGGTTGACCTTTAACTGCAAGTCACTCAGTTTGAGGGCAGTTAGGGCTGCCCCTTGCCAGTGATGCCCACATCCTGTGAAAGAAGTTTTAAAAAATTCTGATTTTGCTTTTGCTCATTTGTGGAGGGGGTGGGCATCACTGGCTGGTCTAGCATTGATTGCCTGTCCCTAATAGCCCTGGAGAAGGTGATGGGAGCCATCTCCTTGAGCTGGTGTAGGTAGACCCATTAGGAAGGGTATGGGTTTCCACGGGAAAGGCATTGAAAGACCCCAGAGTCCGGCAGAAGGAAAGTTAAAGGAGGGCGGTGAAGTTTGTTTGCTTGAAGTGTCTGATGTCTCAGCATAGTGTGAACGGCTCTCTCTCTACACCTGCCATTTTCTTCCAGGTATGAAGCTGCCCACCAGAATCTCAGCAACTGGGGCCATCGATTTGGAGGGGGAGGGCGATGCCGACTCCAAGCAGTCTGGGAAAACGGAGCACGGGCAGTGCTGTACCTGTCCGAAATCCCCAGACGAGCTGAAGGCAGAGGCAGAGGAAGTCATGTTTCAGAAGTCGTTTGAGAACTTCCTGCACAACTCCATCTTCATGCCGAGGTAAGTTGCCCGCGCCTGGGTAACAAGCCATGTGTACAGCGATCCTTCAGTCTCCTTTCCCACGTCGCGGTAAACAGTTCCAGTACAGGATTTGGGGAAGAGGGGAGGCAGATGGCTTAGTGGTGTTATTGCTGGACTGTTAACCCAGACACTCTCTGGGGACCCAGGTTCGAATACCGCCATGTCAGATGGTGGAGTTTGAATTCAATTTGAAAAATCTGGAATTAGCAGTCTAATCATAGAATCCCTACAGTGTGGAAATAGGCCCTTTGGCCCAACAAGTCCACACTGACCCTCCAAAGAGTAACCCACCCAGATTCATTCCCCTGCCCTATTACTCTACATTTACCCCTGACTAATGCACCTAAACTACACATCTCTGAACACTATGGACAATTTAGTATGACCAGTTCACCTGACCTGCACATCTTTGGATTGTGGGAGGAAACCGGAGCACCCGGAGGAAACCCACGCAGACACTGGGAGAATGTGCAAACTCCACACAGACAGTTGCCCAAGGGTGGAATCGAACCTGGGTCCCTGGCGCTGTGAGGCAGCAGTGCTAACAACTGAGCCACCATCTAATGATAACCATGAAACCATTGTCGATGGTTGGGAAAACCCATCTGTTTCACTAATGCCCTTTAGGGAAGGAAACAGCCATCCTTACCTGGTCTGGCCTACATGTGACTGCAGACCCACAGCAATGGGCAATTAGGGATGGGCAATAAATGCTGGCTTAGACAGTGATGCCCTCATGCTGTGAATGAATAAAGAAGGAAAAATATCCTGAGGTTTCAGTGCAAGGAAATGAGAGAATTTTGCAGAATGTCTCCCCATTGTGCCGGAGGATTTTTGGTCAAGATGTGTCAGCTCTGTGGGTGGAAGAAGTAGCTCACATCGGGAGCTTGACGTGGCAAGTTGGGAAGTAAAGACCCTATCCCTGAGAGGGCTGGTGGGGATGGGGTGGTGGTGATGTCGGGGAGTAGTCTAGAGTACATGTGTTTCTGAAGCTGTTTTCCTGCGGCTAGCCTGGTCATGTCACCTGAGCACAGAGTCCCACAGGTTGCTGTGCAGTGGGTTGTGGGAGCTCAGTCCTGGTTGTCAGGTTTGAGACCTGTGTGCATTTATTCGGGGCTGACCTTTAAGGAAATGTGGATGAGCGTCTCTCAGGAAAAGAATGCACTCACTGCAACGTACTGACCAAGGCAAAAACCGACTTAACTGCAGATGCTGTCAATCAGAAACAAAAGTAGAATTTGCTAGAGAAGCTCAGCAGGTCTGGCAACATCTGTGGAGAGAAATCAGAGTTAACATTTTTGGTCCAGTGACCCTTCCTCGGAACACAGAGCTCTGATGAAGGGTCACTCAACCCAAAAGGTTAACTCTGATTTCTCTTCACAGATGCTGCCAGACCTGCTGAGCTTTTCCAGCAGCTTCTGTCTTTGTTGTTGTTGTTTATAATGCCCAAGTTGATGATTTGGGATCTAGGGACATGTTAAGTCTCGTCTTTATGACAATTCTCAGTTTGTTCTCCGACTGCTCTCTGCTCCTGTATCTTGCTGCTAACATTGACACAGACTCTCACCTCTGTCTTACCTAAGGATATTAGGTACCAGACAGCGCAAACCTTCACCTTAATGACTCACAAGTGTTCACGGTTGAGTGAGTGACTGCTCAGCAGCTCCTGAACCTGTTGGCGCTGAGGCTACTTCGTGCTGGCTCAATCCTGGAAACTTAACAGACGAGTTAAAGCTGAGCTTTTCAGAAGCAGGATGTGACAGAGAGATCCTGTGTGAGAGGGAGAGAGAGAGACGGACAGATCCTGTGTGAGAGGGAGAGAGAGAGAGACGGACAGATCCTGTGTGAGAGGGAGAGAGAGAGACGGATAGATCCTGTGTGAGAGGGAGAGAGAGAGACGGACAGATCCTGTGTGAGAGGGAGAGAGAGAGACGGACAGATCCTGTGTGAGAGGGAGAGGGAGAGAGAGAGAGAGAGAGAGACGGACAGATCCTGTGTGAGACGGAGAGAGAGAGAGACGGACAGATCCTGTGTGAGAGGGAGAGAGAGAGAGAGACGGACAGATCCTGTGTGAGATGGAGAGAGAGCGAGACGGACAGATCCTGTGTGAGAGGGAGAGAGAGAGAGAGAGACGGACAGATCCTGTGTGAGAGGGAGAGAGAGAGAGACGGACAGATCCTGTGTGAGAGGGAGAGAGAGAGAGAGAGAGAGAGACGGACTGATCCTGTGTGACAGGGAGAGAGAGAGGTACAGATCCTGTGTGAGAGGGAAAGAGATAGACGGACAGATCCTGTGTGAGAGGGAGAGAGACAGACGGACAGATCCTGTGTGAGAGGGAGAGAGAGAGAGAGAGACGGACAGATCTTGTGCGAGAGGGAGAGAGAGAGAGAGAGGCGGACAGATCCTGTGTGAGAGGGAGAGAGAGAGAGAGAGAGAGAGAGAGACAGACAGACAGATCCTGTGTGAGAGGGAGAGAGAGAGAGAGGGACAGATCCTGTGTGTGTGAGAGAGAGAGGGAGAGAGAGAGAGAGACGGACAGATCCTGTGTGAGAGGGAGAGAGAGAGAGACGGACAGATCCTGTGTGAGAGAGAGAGAGAGAGACGGACAGATCCTGTGTGAGAGAGAGAGAGAGAGAGGCGGACAGTTCCTGTGTGTGACAGGGAGGGAGACGGACAGATCCTGTGTGTGTGAGAGGGAGAGAGACAGACAGACAGATTGTATGTGAGAGGGGGAGAGAGAAACTGACAGATCCTGTGTGTGACAGTGAGAGAGAGAGACGGACAGATCCTGTGTGAGAGGGAGAGAGACAGACAGATCCTGTGTGTGACAGGGAGAGAGACGGACAGATCCTGTGTGAGAGGGAGAGAGAGAGAGAGAGACGGACAGATCCAGTGTGAGAGGGAGAGAGGGAGAGACGGACAGATCCTGTGTGTGACAGGGAGACAGACGGACAGATTCTGTGTGAGACAGGAAGAGAGAGAGACAGGCGGACAGATCCTGTGTGAGAGGGAGAGAGAGAGAGAGAGACGGACAGATCCAGTGTGAGAGGGAGAGAGGGAGAGACGGACAGATCCTGTGTGTGACAGGGAGACAGGCGGACAGATCCTGTGTGACAGAGAGAGAGAGGGGGTCAGATCTTGTGTAAGAGAGCAAGACGGACCGATCTTCTGTGTGTGTGTGTGTGTGTGTGTGTGTGTGGGTGTGGGGGGGGGGGGGGGCTGTGAGAGAGAGACTGACAGACTGATGAATCCTGGGTGTGTGACGGATCCTTGTGAAAGAAAGATGAATCGTGTGTGTGTGTCTGTGTGCTTGGAGAGCGCGGGGCACGGATCCAGTGTGTGAGAGTAACCAATCCCGTGCATGGCTGGAATCATGGCTCAGTTCCCTCCAGCAGTTTGCTTTGGAGCACATTTTTCTCAAATTCCCCCACCCACCCCTCCCTCGCATGGATCAAACAAGGCCCGGGTCGGTTCAGCGGCCAAGCAAGTTTACTCAAAGGAGTCTCACTGAAGTTTGCATCTTTTGTGTGGCCTGGGGTCAATGGGTCCTGACAAGACTTCTCCATTTAATACAATTATCCCCAGTTGAGAGGATGTGCACTTTTGTCATTAACGGTGGGGACTAGTGATTGTGAGGGGCTTGACATTAGCTACAGGGGCAACACTGACAGTATTTTTGTTACCCTGGCTGTGTAGTTCAGTGTGAAACAAAAGCGAATGTTGCTGGTGGAACTCAGCAGGTCTGGCAGCACTGTGGAGGGAGAAACAGAGTCAACGTTTCATGTTCAATCTGACTCTTCAGTTCTGACGAAAAGTTCGGACATCACATCTATTTCTCCCTGCACAGACGTGACCAGACCTGCTGAGTTTCTCCAGCACTTGTCATTTGTATTTCAGAACTTGAGCATCTGCAGCCTTTTGCTTTTATTTCAGTTAAGTGTGTTCTTGGGTTGCGGACTTGCTAGAAGGATTTAAAGCACTTGACTGAGACGCTGCTTGTGCCAATGACTCCTGTGTGTTTTCTGCCAATACAGGATGTCCGTGCTGAGAGAGGGATTGAAGTCCTTAGTCAAGTTAGACAGTGTTGGAATACATTCATATCCTGCGCTGGGTCAACAATCACACAGCAGAGCAATGCGACCTGTAGCAGCTCCTCCCTTTAATTTACCTATCTGAAAAAAACATGTTAGTGTTTGGTGCCAGTTCATAGTCCCCTGACATTTTCCAAATGTGACTAAAATCTGAGCAATGTGCTGTTGAGCGAAACAGGGGCTTGGAGTCTGTGTGAGGGAGAAGGCGCGCCTTGTGTTTAAGCAGCGATTACAGCCTCCCCCCGAATGCTGCTTCAGGGGAGAGTAAGCAGTGATTACAGCCTCCCCCCGAATGCTGCTTCAGGGGAGAGTAAGAGCGATTACAGCCTCCCCCCGAATGCTGCTTCAGGGGAGAGTAAGCAGCGATTACAGCCTCCCCCCGAATGCTGCTTCAGGGGAGAGTAAGCAGCGATTACAGCCTCCCCCCGAATGCTGCTTCAGGGGAGAGTAAGCAGCGATTACAGCCTCCCCCCGAATGCTGCTTCAGGGGAGAGTAAGCAGCGATTACAGCCTCCCCTCGAATGCTGCTTCAGGGGAGAGTAAGCAGCGATTACAGCCTCCCCCCGAATGCTGCTTCAGGGGAGAGTAAGCAGCGATTACAGCCTCCCCCCGAATGCTGCTTCAGGGGAGAGTAAGCAGCGATTACAGCCTCCCCCCGAATGCTGCTTCAGGGGAGAGTAAGCAGCGATTACAGCCTCCCCCCGAATGCTGCTTCAGGGGAGAGTAAGCAGCGATTACAGCCTCCCCCCGAATGCTGCTTCAGGGGAGAGTAAGCAGCGATTACAGCCTCCCCCCGAATGCTGCTTCAGGGGAGAGTAAGCAGCGATTACAGCCGCCTCAGCTCAATCAGCAGCAGAGCGGTGTGTGCCCTCCCGTCCCCGGAGCTCCCCCGCTCCTGCCCCATTTACTTTGGTGCCTCTTCATTCACCGTTGCTAACTTTAACCCACTCACTCTCTTAGGGGCAGCTCAGTGGCTTCAGTGCGTCTGATGATGGGTTTTGTCCTGGGCTGGAGGAGTGTGTTCCCGGTTGAGGGTGGGGGAGGGGGGAGGAGAGTGTTCCCGGTTGAGGGGGGGGGGAGGGGGGGGGGGTGTGGTGTGTGTTCCCGGTTGAGGGGGGGGGAGGGGGGAGGAGTGTGTTCCCGGTTGACGGGGGGAGGGGGGGTTTGGAGTGTGTTCCCGGTTGAGGGGAGGGGAGGGGGGAGGAGTGTGTTCCCGGTTGAGGGGGGGAGGGGGGGTGTGGAGTGTGTTCCCGGTTGGGGGGGGGGGGGAGGAGTGTGTTCCCGGTTGAGGGGGGGTGGGGGAGGGGAGAGTGTGTTCCTGGTTGGGGTGGGGGGAGTGTGTTCCTGGTTGGGGTGGGGGGAATGTGTTCCCAGTTGGGGTGGGGGGAGTGTGTTCCCAGTTGGGGTGGGGGGAAGGGGGGAGGTGAGTATGTTCCCGGTGGGAGGAGGCGGGGGGTGGAGAAGAGTGTGTTCCTGGTTGGGGAGTGGGGAGGGGAGTATGTTTGTGGGGGGAGAGTGTGTTCCCAGTTTTGGGTGGGGTGGGGAGAGTGACCCTTCAGAGGATAAGTGTGGATTCAATGGGCTGAATGGCCTGTAGCAGATTCTACGAATTCTATGTTGTAGGAATAAAATATGTTTGGCTTCAAGCCTGGCAGCTTGTCCAATTGAATTGCATCTGGAATGCAATGCCTGGCCCTTGCCTTTTGAAGTACAAAAGCATTTGGCGATCTCCCTGCTATGTTTTGAGGGGGTTCAGTCTGGGCTCCATCAGTTTGCAGGAGAGAACTAGGTGCGCTGTGACTTTACAGGGAACCTTTGGGTGGTTTACTTAGACTTGTGCAAGAAGCTGTCTTTATTCAATTATCCCTACCTGCACTTCTCTCTGGGGAGGAGAGTTCCAACGACACTCAATCCTCTGGCAGAGAAACAAAGTCCTCCCTTTGGTCTTTAACGGAGACCCCATGTTAAAAAGGTCTGTCTTCATTTCGTTCCTAAGTGGATGAGGTGTAACTGTAAAACCCCTCTCTGAAACAAGGGAGCAGAATTAATTTCTCTGTATCCACTTCCTTGATCATGTTTAAAAACCAATTATTTCATCCGTTAAACTTTTAAACTCAAGTGGATACAAGCCAATATCATGCAACCTAGAAACTGACCCTTCAATGCCTGGAAGCATTTGAGTGAATCAGCTCCAGATGCCTTTCTCGGGGGCGAATGTGTTCTTCTGCTGCCTGGATGGAATGTGACCAATTTGGATTCCTAAAGTTTCCGTGTTAAGAACACTTGTGTGTTGCATCTGCCTTTTACTTGTTGCTTCCATTCCCAATCTGGTTGCCAAGCGATACTCAGGCACGTTGATGCCTAAACTGAGTTCGGACTGAGAAGTTAATTGTGCACTGGGGACGAGGCCTGAGGCCTGTGCAATAAAGCCAAGTAAAAAGATTCGTGGCATAGATCAGCCATGACCTGACTGAGTGACGGTAGAGCTGGAGGGGCTGAATGGCCTCCTGATTATGAGAGCAAACAGGAGGCTGAACTATTGGCATGCACATGGTGACCAGTGAAAAGCTGGATCTCTGGGGATCAGTGTCGCTCCCTCCCAAACCCAGTACCCTGCCCTGGGTGGCATTTGGGGAATGAATAACATTCCTTTTTTTTTAAAATTCATTCACAGGATGAGAGTATCATTGGCTTTACTGGCATTTATTGCCCCGTCCCTAGTTGCCCCCTGAGAAGGTGGGGGTGAACCGCCGCAGTCCATGTGCTGTAGATAGACCCACAATGCCCATAGGGAGAGAATTATAGAATATTGACCAAGTGACACCGAGGGAACAACAGTATATTTCCTAGGAAGAATGGTGAGGTTGCTCAGAGGGGAATTTGTAGGAGGTGGGGTTCCCTGTATCTGCTCTCTCTTTCCTATCAAGTTGCAAGTTTGTATGAAGTTGTCTAAGCAGCCATGGTGCATTGCAGCAGTGTGTCTTATAGATGGTACACACTGTTGTATCAGTGATGGGACGATTTGATTTGGTTTGATTTATGGTTGTTCCATATGCCAAGATACTGTGAACAATGGTGAATTACGTGCTGTACAGGGAGATAGTACAGAACAGAGTGCAAAACACAGTGTTACAGTCACTGAGAAGGCGCAGAGAGAGAGAGAGATCGAGATCAGAATTAACGTTGGAGAGGTCCATTCACAAGTCTGATAACAGCGGGGAAGGAGCTGTTCTTGAATCTGTTGATATATCTTCTGCCTGACAGAAGACTGTGTTTGATCATGTTGATTGCTTTCTCAATGCAGCGGGAAGTGTCAGCGGATGGGAGGCTGGTTTGTGTTGATGGACCAGCCTGTGTTCACAACTCTGTAGTTTCTCATAGTCTTGGGCAGAGCAGTTGCCCCAGCACAACTGTGATGCATCTGGATACAATGCTTTCTATGTTGCTCTCATAAAAGTTGGTAAGAGCCCTGTGGACATGCTGAATTTCCTTAGCCTCTTGAAGAAGTGGAGACATTGTTGTGATTTCTTGACCATAGTGTCACTGTGGGTGGACCAGGACAGATTGTTGGTGGTTGCCACTCCCAGGAACTTGGTGATCTTGACCATCTCCACCTCAGCACCATTGATCAAGCCTGACGTCACTGACCAGCTCCTTCGTTTCGCTGACGTTGATGCTGAGATTGTAGTTTCTACACCATGCACTCTGTTTCTTTCCTGTACTCTGTTACATTGTTGTTTGAGATTTGATCTACAGCAGTCGTTTTGTCAGCAAACTTGTAAATGGAGTTGATGTGGAATTAGGCCACACAGTCATGAGTGTAGAAGGAGTATGGTAGGGGGCTGAGTACACAGGCTTGCAGGCCACCGCTGTTGAGGATTATTGTGGAGGAGGTGTTGTCGCCTGTCCTTACTGATTGATTACAGTTTGTGGGTCAGGGAGCTGAGATCTCGGCCTCGGAGTTTAGTTTGTTTGGAATTATGGTGTTGAAGGTGGAGCTGTAGTCAATAGTTTGGAGACTGACCTAGAACATAGAACTTTACAGCTCAGTGCAGGCCCTTCGGCCCTCAATGATGTGCCGACCTGTGTAACCAATCTGAAGCCTATCCAACCTGCACCATTCCATTCTCATCCATGTGTTTATCCAATGCCCATTTAGATCCCCTTAAAGTTGGCGAGTCTACTACTGTTGCAGGCAGTGCGCCCCTACTACTCTCCGAGTAAAGAAATTACCTCTGACATCTGTCCTATAACTATCACCCCTCAATTTAAAGCTCTGTTCCCTCGTGCTAGCCATCACCGTCTGAGGAAAAAGGCTCTCACTGTCCACCCTATCTAACCCTCTGATTATCTGATATGTCTCAATTAAGTCACCTCTCAAACTTCTTCTCTCTAACGAAAACAGCCTCAAGTCCCTCAGCCTTTCCTCCATACCAGGCAACATCCTGGTAAATCTCTTCTGATCTCTTTCCAATGCTTCCACATCCTTCCTATAATGCAGTGACCAGAACTGTATGCAATACTCCAAATGTGGCTGCACCAGACTTTTGTACAGCTGCAGCATGACCTTTTGGCTTTGAAACTCAATCCCTCTATCAATAAAAACTAATGCGCTGTATGCCTTCTTAACAACCCTGTCAACCTGGGTGCCAACTTTCAGGGATCTATGTACATGGACACCAAGATCTCTCTGTTCATCTACAAGAATCTTAGCATTAACCCAGTACTTTACATTCTTGTTACTCCTTCCAAAGTGAATCACCTCATATTTGTCCGCATTAAACTCCACTTGCCACCTCTCAGCCCAGCTCTGCAGCTTATCTATGTCCCTCTGTAACCTGCAACATCCTTCAGCACTGTCCACAACTCCACCGACCTTAGTGTCATCCACAAATTTACTAACCCATCCTTCTACACCCTCATCCAGGTCATTTATAAAAATGACAAACAGCAGTGACCCCAAACCAGATCCTTGAGTTACACCACTAGTAACTGAACTCCAGGATGAACATTTCCCATCAACCACCACCCTCTGTCTTCTTACAGCTAGCCAATTTTTGATCGAAACCGCTAAATCACCCTCAATCCCATGCCTCCGTGTTTTGTGCAATAGCCCACTGTGGCAAACCTTATCAAATATCTTACTGAAATCCGTATCCATATGTAGGTGTCCTTGTTATCCAGATGTTCGAGGGCTGAGTCTAGGGCAAGGGAGATGGTGTCTGCTGTGGACCTGTTGTGCCGGTAATTGAATTGCAAAGGATGAAGGCAGCCTGATGCTTGTGGATGGAGTGCTAGTCAGGTGGGTTGCGTTGGCCTGGATGGTGTCTAGAGTCCTGAATATTATTGGAGCTGCAGTTATCCAGACAAGTGAGGAATATTCCATCACTTTCCTGACCTGTGCCTTGTAGATAGTGGACAGGCTTTGGGGAGTCAGGAGGGGAGTTACCAGTTTCCTCGCCTCTGACCTGTTCTTGTAGCCACAGTATTTAGCTTCTGCCTTGTTCGAGATGGCCATTGCCTGGTATTTGTGTGGTCCACATGTTATTTGTCAGTTGTTAGTCAAACCTGGATGTTGTCCAGGTCTCGCTGCATTTGGAAGTGGACTGCTTCAGAACCTGAGAAGTTGCGAATGGTGTTTAATTTTGTGCAATCATCGATGAACATCTGCACTTATCCTCAGGAACTTCTGCAGAGATGACTGAGCCATCACAACCGTCTTCTTGAGGAATGTAGCTCCCACCAGCGGAGAGTTTTCTCCATTTTCCATTGAGTTCAGTTTTGCTAGGGTTCCTTGATGCTGTACTAGGTCAGATACAGCCTTGGTGTCAAGGACAGCCACTGCCACTGCCACCTCACCTCTGGAATCCAGCTCTTCTGGCTGTGTTTGCACTGAGGCTGTAATGAGAACATGTGCTGAGTGGCCCCGGCAGAATTCAAACTGGGCATCAGCGAGCAGTTATTGTTGAGTAAGTGCCACTGGGTAGCACTGCTGATGACACCTGACGTGACTTTACTGATAATTGAGAATATACGGACCGGGTGATGGAGAGTATACGGACCGGGGCGGTGATGGAGAGTATACGGACCGGGGCGGTGATTGAGAGTATATGGACTAGGGTGGTGATTGAGAGTATACAGACCAGGGTGGTGATTGAGAGTATACAGACTGGGGCGGTGATGGAGAGTATACGGACCGGGGCGGTGATGGAGAGTATACGGACCGGGGCGGTGATGGAGAGTATACGGACCGGGGTGGTGATGGAGAGTATACGGACCGGGGCGGTGATGGAGAGTGTACGGACCGGGGCGGTGATGGAGAGTGTACGGACCGGGGCGGTGATGGAGAGTGTACGGACCGGGGCGGTGATGGAGAGTGTACGGACCGGGGTGGTGATGGAGAGTGTACGGACCGGGGTGGTGATGGAGAGTGTACGGACCGGGGCGGTGATGGAGTGTATATGGACCAGTGGTAATTGTCCTGTATTTTCATTGTTGCTGTCTTGTTTATCAATGTGAGCGATGCTTAAGTGTTTATCATTTGTTCTCATGGTGTACCTTTCAGGTTACTGGGAATTCTTCCATTTCCACCTCTTAATGGGGACTCCAGCTGATTTAATGGTGACAGTGACGATGTAACTGACCCAGTTAAAACAAGGCACATCCCTTTTTAATTAGGAGATTGAAAACTAATTGTTTAACTCTCCAACCATTCTGGTCACCCACTAATGTAGCTCCTGGGTGTGGAGGGCCTCTGCATATGCAATAATTTCTTGGCATTTGCATGATCAGAGCTCCTCAGCCTCCCTCAATCTCAGTCCTTTTTTGAAAATTTTTATTCACGAAAAGGATATGGAAGATATAGATTGTAGGGAAATAGATGGTGACACCTTGCAAAATGTCCAGATTACAGAGGAGAAAGTGCTGGATGTCTTGAAATGGTTAAAAGTGGATAAATCCCCAGGACCTGATCAGGTGTACCCGAGAACTCTGTGGGAAGCTAGAGAAGTGATTGCTGGGCCTCTTGCTGAGATATTTGTATCACCGATAGTCACAGGTGAGGTGCCGGAAGACTGGAGGTTGGCAAACGTGCCACTGTTTAAGAAAGGTGGTAAGGACAAGCCTGGGAACTATAGACCGGTGAGCCAGACCTCGGTGGTGGGCAAGTTGTTGGAGGGAATCCTGAGGGACAGGATGTACATGTATTTGGAAAGGCAAGGACTGATTCGGGATAGTCAACATGGCTTTGTGCATGGGAAATCATGTCTCACAAACTTGATTGAGTTTTTTGAAGAAGTAACAAAGAAGATTGATGAGGGCAGAGTAGTAGATGTGATCTATATGGACTTCAGTAAGGCGTTCGACAAGGTTCCCCATGGGAGACTGATTAACAAGGTTAGATCTCACAGAATACAGGGAGAACTAGCCATTTGGATACAGGACTGGCTCAAAGTAGAGGACGGAGGATGGCAATGGAGGATTGTTTTTCAGACTGGAGGCCTGTGACCAGTGGAGTGCCACAAGGATCAGTGCTGGGCCCTCTATTTTCTTGTCATTTACATAAATAATTTGGATGCGAGCATAAGAGGTACAGTTAGTAAGTTTGCAGATGACACCAAAATTGGAGGTGTAGTGGACAGTGAAGAGAGTTACAACAGGATCTGGACCAGATGGGCCAATGGGCTGAGAAGTGGCAGATGGAGTTTAATTCAGATAAATGCGAGGTGCTGCATTTTGGGAAAGTAAATCTTAGCAGGACTTATACACTTAATGGTAAGGTCCTATAGCGTGTTGCTGAACAAAGAGACCTTGGAGTGCAGGTTCATAGCTCCTTGAAAGTGGAGTTGCAGGTAGATAGGATAATGAAGAAGGCGTTTGGTATGCTTTCCTTTATTGGTCAGAGTATTGAGTACAGGAGTTGGGAGGTCATGTTGTGGCTGTACAGGACATTGGTTAGGCCAATTTTGGAATATTGCTTGCAGTTCTGGTCTCCTTCCTTTTGGAAAGATGTTGTGAAACTTGAAAGGATTCAGAAAAGATTTACAAGGATGTTGCCAGGGTTGGAGAATCTGAGTTACAGGGAGAGGCTGAACAGGCTGGGGCTGTTTTCCCTGGAGTGTCGGAGACTGAGGGAGTGACCTTATTGAGGTTTACAAAATTATGAGGGGCAGGGATAGGATAACTAGACACAGTCTTTTCCCTGAGGTCGGGGAGTCCGGAACTAGAGGGCATAGGTTTAGGGTGAGAGGGGAAAGATATAAAAGAGACCTACGGGGCAACGTTTTCACGCAGAGGGTGATACGTGTATGGAATGAGCTGCCAGAGGAAGTGGTGGAGGCTGGTACAATTGCAACATTTAAGAGGCATTTGGATGGGTATATGAATAGGAAGGGTTTGGAGGGATATGGGTTGGGTGCTGGCAGGTGGGGCTAGATTGGGCTGGGATATCTGGTCGGCATGGACAGGTTGGACCGAAGGGTCTGTTTCCATGCTGTACATCTCTATGACTCGTACAGAACATTGGTTAGGCCACTTTTGGAAAGCCGCATGTGATTCTGCTCTCCCTGCTATCGGAAGGATGTTGTGAAACTTGAAAGGGTTCAGAAAAGATTTACAAGGATGTTGCCAGGGTTGGAGGATTTGAGCTATAGAGCTGAATAGGCTGGGGCTGTTTTCCCTGGAGTATTGGAGGCTAAGGGGTGACCTTATTGAGGTTTATATAATCCTGAAGGAGAGTCCAAAACTTGAGGGCACAGGTTTAGGGTGAGAGGGGAAAGATATAAAAGGGACCTAAGGGATAACTTTTTCACACAGAGGGTGGTGCGTTATAGAATGAGCTGCCAGAGGAAGTGGTGGAGGCTGGTACAGTTGCAACATTTAAATGCATCTGGATGGCTATATGAATAGAGAGGGTTGAGAGGGATGTGGACCAAGTGCTGGTAAATAGGAGTAGATTAATTTAGGATATCTGATCAGCATGGATGTGTTGGGCCGAAGCGTCTGTTTCCATGCTGTACATCTCTATGCCTTGTGTGATGTGGCTGTCTCTGGCTGGCCAGCATTTATTGTCTGTCCCTGGCTGCCCTTGAATGGAGTGGCTTGCTTGACCATTTCAGAGGCATGGTGAGTCACAGAGATGTACAGCACAGAAACAGACCCTTCAGTCCAACTGGTCCATGTTGACCAGATATCCTAAACTGTTCTAGTACCATTTGCCAGCAGTTGGCCCATATCCCTTTCAGCCCTTCTGAGCTCTGTTTCTGTCTTTATAGATGCTGTCTGACCTGCTGAGTTTCTCCAGCCCCCTTTGTGTTTTGATTATTGAGTCATTCAGGCACAGAGTTGGGTGGCTCAATTTCATGCCTAATTAACAGGCATTCAGGCAAGTTTGTCATTTGGTGCAACATAAACCCTCCCCAGGGAGAGCCAGTTTGAAACAGATAGTGTTGATTGATGTGAATGCAAATTGGATTTTGCTCAGAACATAGTGTTTTTGGATCCAGTAAGTGAGGAACCTGATAGTGAGGTGTGGAAAGTGTAATATTTTCAGGAAGAGTTTGTGACTTCTGATCTATGAAGTTGCCTGCTACTGGGCAGCACAGTGGCTCGGTGCTTAGCGCCGCTGCCTCACATCGCCAGAGATCGCTTCCACCCTCGGGCGGCTGTCTGTGTGGAGTTTGCACATTCTCCCTGTGTCTGCGTGGATTTCCTCCCACAGTCCAAAACTGTGCAGGCTAAGGTGGATTGACCAAGCTAACTTGCCCAAAATGTTCAGGGATGGACAGGCTACTTGGGCTAGCCATGGGAAATGTGGGGTTACAAGGATAGGGTGGGGGGGGGGTGTCTGTGTGAGATGACATTTGAAGGGTTGGTATGGACTCATGAGCTGAGTGATTCTATGGGGCTTTCCTCCCATCATATCTGGCCCTGTTTTCAACTCACTGACTAACCGCTGCAATCAGTCTCTGTCAATAACTCCCAAAGTCATTTTATTTTGTGCTTGTTGGAAGGAGAGCTTACTGGATCTCAAACTGTGTCTCCAAATGCAGAAATCTTTTCCTGCATTGTCATCCTTTATTCTGATGAAGCTACATATTCATAAGAAGCTTCAATAAGAGATATTAAGCAAGTTAAATACTCAGGGGAGCTCACATTCCTGAGATTAACAAGAGCTTGTCTTTACTGATCATTTTCTCAATGTGACATTGTTAACTTTTATCTGCACTGAACCTAAACTGAAAAGCTGTGTGTCAGTAAATTGCTCATTTTAATCAGCATAAAATTAAATGTTCAACTAATCAGTTTGACAGGCCAGTCCAAGTGGGTGCAGTGTGCTTGCCATTATTTAATTGGTTATTTGATGATTGCTAATTAAAATAAAATGAAAGGAATGCATTCCTCAGCAAGCGCTCTCCTGCTTTCTTTCTCCCTCCCTCTGTTTTGTTTCTCCCTCGTTCTCTTTCTGTCTCTCTCACTTTCCCGTCACCCTCTCCCCTTCTCCTTTAGTCCCTCTCCCCTTCCCTTCTCTCTACCCCCCGCTCCTTCTCTTTGCTCACCCCTTTCCACTCTCTTCCCTCCCTGTTGCCTCCCTTCCCCCCTGCCCCCTCTACCCTTCCCCCTCCCCCTCTTCCCCCCCTCCCCCTCTTCCCCCCCTCCCCGTCTTCCCCCCCTCCCCGTCTCCCCCCCCAACCCCTCTTCCCCCCCCACTCTCCCCCCCACTCTCTTCCCCCCCTCCACTCTCTTCCCCCCCTACTCTTCCCCCCCCTCCACTCTCTTCCCCCCCCCTCCACTCTTCCCCCCCTCCACTCTCTTCCCCCCCTCCACTCTCTTCCCCCCCTCCACTCTTCCCCCCCTCCACTCTCTCCCCCCTCCACTCTCTTCCCCCCCCCTCCACTCTCTTCCCCCCCTCCACTCTCTTCCCCCCCTCCACTCTCTTCCCCCCCTCCACTCTCTTCCCCCCCTCCACTCTCTTCCCCCCCCTCCACTCTCTTCCCCACCCCTCCACTCTCGTCCCCCCCCTCCACTCTCGTTCCCCCCCCTCCACTCTCGTTCCCCCCCCTCCACTCTCTTCCCCCCCTCCACTCTCTTCCCCCCCTCCACTCTCTTCCCCCCCTCCACTCTCTTCCCCCCCTCCACTCTCTTCCCCACCCCTCCACTCTCGTCCCCACCCCTCCACTCTCGTCCCCCCCCTCCACTCTCGTTCCCCCCCCTCCACTCTCGTTTCCCCCCCCTCCACTCTCGTTTCCCCCCCTCCACTCTCGTTTCCCCCCCTCCACTCTCGTTCCCCCCCCTCCACTCTCGTTCCCCCCCCTCCACTCTCGTTCCCCCCCCCTCCACTCTCGTCTCCCCCCCCCCTCCACTCTCGTCTCCCCCCCCCTCCACTCTCGTCTCCCCCCCCTCCACTCTCGTCTCCCCCCCTCCACTCTCGTCTCCCCCCTCCACTCTCGTCTCCCCCCCCTCCACTCTCGTCTCCCCCCCCCTCCACTCTCGTCTCCCCCCCTCCACTCTCGTCTCCTCTCCCCCCCCTCCACTCTCGTCTCCCCCCCCTCCACTCTCGTCTCCCCCCCCCCTCCACTCTCGTCTCCCCCCCCCTCCACTCTCGTCTCCCCCCCCCCCCACTCTCGTCCCCCCCCCTCCACTCTCGTCCCCCCCCCTCCACTCTCGTCCCCCCCTCCACTCTCGTCCCCCCCCTCCACTCTCGTCCCTCCCCCTCCACTCTCGTCCCTCCCCCTCCACTCTCGTCCCTCCCCCTCCACTCTCGTCCCTCCCCCCTCCACTCTCGTCCCTCCCCCTCCACTCTCGTCCCCCCCCCCTCCACTCTCGTCCCCCCCCCCTCCACTCTCGTCCCCCCCCCCTCCACTCTCGTCCCCCACCCCTCCACTCTCGTCCCCCCCCCCTCCACTCTCGTCCCCCACCCCTCCACTCTCGTCCCCCCCCACCACTCTCGTCCCCCACCCCTCCACTCTCGTCCCCCACCCTCCACTCTCGTCCCCCACCCCTCCACTCTCGTCCCCCCCCCTCCACTCTCGTCCCCCACCCCTCCACTCTCGTCCCCCACCCCTCCACTCTCGTCCCCCCCCCTCCACTCTCGTCCCCCCCCCTCCACTCTCGTCCCCCCCCCTCCACTCTCGTCCCCCCCCCTCCACTCTCGTCCCCCCACCCCTCCACTCTCGTCCCCCCCCCCCTCCACTCTCGTCCCCT
>NW_028270180.1:6179747-6219747 GCF_037043375.1 Chiloscyllium plagiosum
CCTCCCCTCCACTCTCGTTCCCCCCCTCCACTCTCGTTTCCCCCCCCCCCCCCTCCACTCTCGTCCCCCCCCCCCTCCACTCTCGTTCCCCCCCTCCACTCTCGTTCCCCCCCTCCACTCTCGTCCCCCCTCCCTCCACTCTCGTCCCCCCCCTCCACTCTCGTTCCCCCCCCTCCACTCTCGTTTCCCCCCCCTCCACTCTCGTTCCCCCCCCTCCACTCTCGTTCCCCCCCCTCCACTCTCGTTTCCCCCCCCCTCCACTCTCGTCCCCCCCCCTCCACTCTCGTCCCCCCCCCTCCACTCTCGTCCCCCCCCCTCCACTCTCGTTCCCCCCCCCTCCACTCTCGTTCCCCCCCCTCCACTCTCGTTCCCCCCCCTCCACTCTCGTTCCCCCCCCTCCACTCTCGTTCCCCCCCCTCCACTCTCGTTCCCCCCCCCTCCACTCTCGTTCCCCCCCCTCCACTCTCGTCCCCCCCCTCCACTCTCGTCCCCCCCCCTCCACTCTCGTCCCCCCCCCTCCACTCTCGTCCCCCCCCCCTCCACTCTCGTCCCCCCCCTCCACTCTCGTCCCCCCCCTCCACTCTCGTTCCCCCCCCTCCACTCTCGTCCCCCCCCTCCACTCTCGTTCCCCCCCCCCTCCACTCTCGTCTCCCCCCCTCCACTCTCGTCCCCCCCCCTCCACTCTCGTTCCCCCCCCTCCACTCTCGTCCCCCCCCTCCACTCTCGTTCCCCCCCACTCCACTCTCGTTCCCCCCCCCCTCCACTCTCGTCCCCCCCCCTCCACTCTCGTCCCCCCCCCTCCACTCTCGTCCCTCCCCTCCACTCTCGTCCCTCCCCCTCCACTCTCGTTCCTCCCCCTCCACTCTCGTTCCCTCCCCCTCCACTCTCGTTCCCTCCCCCTCCACTCTCGTTCCCCCCCCTCCACTCTCGTTCCCCCCCCTCCACTCTCGTTCCCCCCCCTCCACTCTCGTTCCCCCCCTCCACTCTCGTTCCCTCCCCTCCACTCTCGTTCCCCCCCCTCCACTCTCGTTCCCCCCCTCCACTCTCGTTCCCCCCCTCCACTCTCGTTCCCCCCCCTCCACTCTCGTTCCCCCCCCTCCACTCTCGTTCCCCCCCTCCACTCTCGTTCCCCCCCTCCACTCTCGTTCCCCCCCCTCCACTCTCGTTCCCCCCCCCTCCACTCTCGTTCCCCCCCCTCCACTCTCGTTCCCCCCCCTCCACTCTCGTTCCCCCCCCCTCCACTCTCGTTCCCCCCCCTCCACTCTCGTTCCCCCCCCCTCCACTCTCGTTCCCCCCCCTCCACTCTCGTTCCCCCCCTCCACTCTCGTTCCCCCCCCTCCACTCTCGTTCCCCCCCCCTCCACTCTCGTTCCCCCCCCTCCACTCTCGTTCCCCCCCCCTCCACTCTCGTCCCCCCCCCCTCCACTCTCGTCCCCCACCCCTCCACTCTCGTCCCCCCCCTCCACTCTCGTCCCCCCCCCTCCACTCTCGTCCCCACCCCTCCACTCTCGTCCCCCCCCCTCCACTCTCGTTCCCCCCCTCCACTCTCGTTCCCCCCCTCCACTCTCGTCCCCCCCCCTCCACTCTCGTTCCCCCCCCCTCCACTCTCGTCCCCCCCCCTCCACTCTCGTCCCCCCCCCTCCACTCTCGTTCCCCCCCCCCTCCACTCTCGTCCCCCACCCCTCCACTCTCGTCCCCCCCCCTCCCCACTCTCGTCCCCCCCCTCCACTCTCGTCCCCCCCCCCTCCACTCTCGTCCCCCCCCTCCACTCTCGTCCCCCCCCTCCACTCTCGTTCCCCCCCCTCCACTCTCGTCCCCCCCCCTCCACTCTCGTTCCCCCCCCACTCCACTCTCGTCCCCCCCTCCACTCTCGTCCCCCCCCCCACTCTCGTTTCCCCCCCTCCACTCTCGTCCCCCCCCCTCCACTCTCGTTCCCCCCCCCCTCCACTCTCGTCCCCCCCCCCCTCCACTCTCGTCCCCCCCTCCACTCTCGTTTCCCCCCCCCACTCCACTCTCGTCCCCCCCCCCTCCTCCACTCTCGTTTCCCCCCCTCCACTCTCGTCCCCCCCCCTCCACTCTCGTCCCCCCCCCTCCACTCTCGTCCCCCCCCTCCACTCTCGTTCCCCCCCCCTCCACTCTCGTTCCCCCCCCCTCCACTCTCGTTCCCCCCCCTCCACTCTCGTTCCCCCCCCACTCTCGTTTCCCCCCCCACTCCACTCTCGTTCCCCCCCCCTCCACTCTCGTTCCCCCCCCCTCCACTCTCGTCCCCCCCCCTCCACTCTCGTTCCCCCCCCCTCCACTCTCGTTCCCCCCCCCTCCACTCTCGTTCCCCCCCCTCCACTCTCGTCCCCCCCCTCCACTCTCCGTTCCCCCCCCTCCACTCTCGTTTCCCCCCCCTCCACTCTCGTTCCCCCCCCTCCACTCTCGTCCCCCCCCCTCCACTCTCGTTCCCCCCCCCTCCACTCTCGTCCCCCCCCCTCCACTCTCGTCCCCCCCCCCTCCACTCTCGTCCCCCCCCTCCACTCTCGTCCCCCCCCTCCACTCTCGTTCCCCCCCCCTCCACTCTCGTCCCCCACCCTCCACTCTCGTTCCCCCCCCCACTCCACTCTCGTCTCCCCCCCCTCCACTCTCGTCCCCCCCCCTCCACTCTCGTTTCCCCCCCCTCCACTCTCGTCCCCCCCCTCCACTCTCGTTGCCCCCCCCACCTCCACTCTCGTTCCCCCCCCCTCCACTCTCGTCCCCCCCCCTCCACTCTCGTCCCCCCCCTCCACTCTCGTCCCCCCCCCTCCACTCTCGTCCCCCCCCCCTCCACTCTCGTCCCCCCCCCCTCCACTCTCGTTCCCCCCCCTCCACTCTCGTTCCCCCCCCCCTCCACTCTCGTTCCCCCCCCCTCCACTCTCGTTCCCCCCCCTCCACTCTCGTTCCCCCCCCTCCACTCTCGTTCCCCCCCCTCCACTCTCGTTCCCCCCCCTCCACTCTCGTTCCCCCCCCCTCCACTCTCGTTCCCCCCCCTCCACTCTCGTTTCCCCCCCCCTCCACTCTCGTCCCCCCCCCTCCACTCTCGTCCCCCCCCCTCCACTCTCGTTCCCCCCCCTCCACTCTCGTTCCCCCCCCTCCACTCTCGTTCCCCCCCCCTCCACTCTCGTTCCCCCCCCTCCACTCTCGTTCCCCCCCCTCCACTCTCGTTCCCCCCCCCTCCACTCTCGTTCCCCCCCCCTCCACTCTCGTCCCC
The DNA here is from genome assembly GCF_037043375.1 of Chiloscyllium plagiosum. Classification (NCBI taxonomy): domain Eukaryota; kingdom Metazoa; phylum Chordata; class Chondrichthyes; order Orectolobiformes; family Hemiscylliidae; genus Chiloscyllium; species Chiloscyllium plagiosum. The sequence continues at coordinate 6,182,979 of NW_028270180.1, forward strand.
CCCCCTCCACTCTCGTCCCCCCCCCTCCACTCTCGTCCCCCCCCCTCCACTCTCGTCCCCCCCCCTCCACTCTCGTCCCCCCCCCCTCCACTCTCGTCCCCCCCCCTCCACTCTCGTCCCCTCCCCTCCACTCTCGTCCCCCCCCCTCCACTCTCGTCCCCCCCCCCTCCACTCTCGTCCCCCCCCCTCCACTCTCGTCCCCCCCCCTCCACTCTCGTTCCCCCCCCCTCCACTCTCGTTCCCCCCTCCTCCACTCTCGTTCCGCCCCTCCACTCTCGTCCCTCCCCCTCCACTCTCTCGCTCCCCCCTCGCCCTCCCCTTCACTCTCGTCCCTCCCCCTCCACTCTCGTCCCTCCCCCTCCACTCTCGTTCCCCCCCCTCCACTCTCGTTCCCCCCCTCCACTCTCGTTCCCTCCCCTCCACTCTCGTTCCCCCCCCTCCACTCTCGTTCCCCCCCTCCACTCTCGTTCCCCCCCTCCACTCTCGTTCCCCCCCTCCACTCTCGTTCCCCCCCTCCACTCTCGTTCCCTCCCCCTCCACTCTCGTTCCCCCCCCTCCACTCTCGTTCCCCCCCTCCACTCTCGTTCCCCCCCTCCACTCTCGTTCCCTCCCCCTCCACTCTCGTTCCCCCCCCTCCACTCTCGTTCCCCCCCTCCACTCTCGTTCCTCCCCCCCTCCACTCTCGTTCCCCCCCCTCCACTCTCGTTCCCCCCCCTCCACTCTCGTTCCCCCCCCTCCACTCTCGTTCCCCCCCCCTCCACTCTCGTTCCCTCCCCTCCACTCTCGTTCCTCCCCCCCTCCACTCTCGTTCCCCCCCCTCCACTCTCGTTCCCCCCCCTCCACTCTCGTTCCCCCCCCTCCACTCTCGTTCCCCCCCCTCCACTCTCGTTCCCGCCTCCTCCACTCTCGCCCCCCCCCCACTCTCGTCTCCCCCCCCCCCACTCTCGTCTCCCCCCCTCCACTCTCGTCTCCCCCCCTCCACTCTCGTCTCCCCCCCTCCACTCTCGTTCCCCCCCCCACTCCACTCTCGGCCCCCCCCCCCCTCCACTCTCGTTTCCCCCCCCCCCTCCACTCTCGTTCCCCCCCCCCTCCAGTCTCGTCCCCCCCCTCCACTCTCGTCCCCCCCCCCCCTCCACTCTCGTCGCCTCGTCCCCCCTCGTCTCAACCTTCCCCACCCTTGCCCCCCTTCCCCCTTCCCCTTTCCCCCCCCTTCCCCCCTCGTCCCTTCCCCCCCCTTCCCCCCTCGTCCCTTTCCTCCCTCCCCCTCCCTCCCTCCCCCTCCCTCCCCCTCCCTCCCCCTCCCTCCCTCCCCCTCCCTCCCTCCCCCTCCCTCCCCCTCCCTCCCTCCCCCTCCCCCTCCCTCCCTCCCCCTCCCTCCCCCTCCCTCCCCCTCCCTCCCTCCCCCTCCCTCCCCCTCCCTCCCCCTCCCTCCCCCTCCCTCCCCCCTCCTCCCTCCCCCTCCCTCCCCCCTCCTCCCTCCCCCTCCCTCCCCCTCCCTCCCCCTCCCTCCCCCTCCCTCCCCCTCCCTCCCCCTCCCTCCCCCTCCCTCCCCCTCCCTCCCCCTCCCTCCCCCTCCCTCCCCCTCCCTCCCCCTCCCTCCCCCTCCCTTCCCCTCCCTCCCCCTTCCTTCCCCCCTTCTCCCCTTCCCCCCTTTTTCCCCCCTTACCCCCTTTCCCCCTTCCCCCCCTTTCCCCCCTTCCCCCCCCTTCCCCCCTTCCCCCCCCTTCCCCCACCACCCCTCACCCCCACCACTCTCTTCCCACCCCTTCACCCCCACCACTCTCTTCCCTCCCTGTTGCCTTCCTTCCCCCTGCCCCCTCTACCCCCCATTTCCCCTTCCCCCATTTCCCCTTCCCCCCATTTCCCCTTCCCCCCCATTTCCCCTTCCCCCCCATTTCCCCTTCCCCCCATTTCCCCTTCCCCCCCATTTCCCCTTCCCCCCATTTCCCCTTCCCCCCCATTTCCCCTTCCCCCCCATTTCCCCTTTCCCCCCCCCATTTCCCCTCCCCCCCATTTCCCCTTCCCCCCCATTTCCCCTTCCCCCCCCCATTTCCCCTTCCCCCCCATTTCCCCTCCCCCCCCCCCATTTCCCCTTCCCCCCCCCCCCCATTTCCCCTTCCCCCCCCCCCCCATTTCCCCTTCCCCCCCCATTTCCCCTTCCCCCCCCATTTCCCCTCCCCCCCGCATTTCCCCTTCCCCCCCATTTCCCCTTCCCCCCCCATTTCCCTTTCCCCCCCCCCATTTCCCCTTCCCCCCCCCATTCCCCCTTCCCCCGCATTCCCCCTTCCCCCGCATTCCCCCTTCCCCCCCCTTCCCCCCATTCCCCCTTCCCCCCATTCCCCCTTCCCCCCATTCACCCCTTCCCCCCCTTCCCCCTTCCCCCCATTCACCCTTCCCCCCCTTCCCCCATTCCCCCCTCCCCCCATTCCCCCCTCCCCCATTTCCCCCCTCCCCCATTCTCCCCCCCACCATTCCCCCTTCCCCCAACCCCCATTCCCCCCTCCCCCCACCCACCATTCCCCCTTCCCCCTTCCCCCAACCCCCCATTCCCCCCTCCCCCCAACCCCCCATTCCCCCCTCCCCCCACCCCCCGTTCCCCCCTCCCCCCACCCCCCATTCCCCCCACCCCCCGCTTTCCTCCTCCCCCCGCTTTCCTCCTTCCCCCCCGCTTTCCTCCTTCCCCCCCGCTTTCCTCCTTCCCCCCGCTTTCCTCCTTCCCCCCGCTTTCCTCCTTCCCCCCGCTTTCCTCCTTCCCCCCGCTTTCCTCCTTCCCCCCGCTTTCCTCCTTCCCCCCGCTTTCCTCCTTCCCCCCGCTTTCCTCCTTCCCCCCCGCTTTCCTCCTTCCCCCCCCGCTTTCCTCCTTCCCCCCCGCTTTCCTCCTTCCCCCCGCTTTCCTCCTTCCCCCCGCTTTCCTCCTCCCCCCGCCGCCCCCCGCCCCCCCGCCCCCCGCCCCTTCGCCCCCCCGCCCCTTCGCCCCTTCGCCCCTTCGCCCCCCCGCCCCTTCGCCCCCCCGCCCCTTCGCCCCCCCGCCCCTTCGCCCCCCCGCCCCTTCGCCCCCCCCGCCCCTTCGCCCCCCCCGCCCCTTCGCCCCCCGCCCCTTCGCCCCCCCGCCCCTTCGCCCCCCGCCCCTTCGCCCCCCCGCCCCTTCGCCCCCCCGCCCCTTCGCCCCCCCGCCCCTTCGCCCCCCGCCCCTTCGCCCCCCGCCCCTTCGCCCCCCGCCCCTTCGCCCCCCGCCCCTTCTCCCCCCCGCCCCTTCTCCCCCCCGCCCCTTCACCCCCCCGCCCCTTCACCCCCCCGCCCCTTCACCCCCCCGCCCCTTCACCCCCCCGCCCCTTCACCCCCCCGCCCCTTCACCCCCCCGCCCCTTCACCCCCCCGCCCCTTCACCCCCCCGCCCCTTCACCCCCCCGCCCCTTCACCCCCCCGCCCCTTCACCCCCCCGCCCCTTTTCCCCCCAAAATCAGCACCACTCCCGCTCCCTCACCCACCCTCTCCACGCCCTTCACCTTGTCCTCCCTGACCCCTCCCCTTTGTTCCCCCCCATTCCTCCCCTTCATCCTTCCCCCTCTCCCCATGCACTTTCGCCTTTGGTCCTTTCGGGAAAGCCAAACTTCTATTTTCTCCTCTTTGGACCAATTCTCCCATTTGGAGGCAGCTGGTGCTCCCCAGAGGCATCGGAGAGGTGTGTCTCATTGGATGGACATCTTTAATTTTGCCTTTTCTAATTTTGTTTGTGGCAAAGGGACCCAACCTCTCTTTTATCTGCCTTTCTGGAAGGGGGTGGGAGCTGCTGATGGGCCTGTTGTCCAGTCTGTGCTCAGTTAGTCAGTCTCAGCCCCAGGTGGGGGGGGGGGAGGGGGCAGGTTTACACAGAGGAAGCTAATGGGCCAGAATTCCTTGGAGTTCTCCAGGAATATTCATTGGACAGTGTGTGTTTGTAGGTCTGGAGTGAACACAGAACCTGTCTTGACTGGGGCGCTCTCTAAGTTTAAATATTCTGCTGTGCTCCCTGTCCAGCTGTTGAAAAATTTTCAGACTTTGCATTTATACTTGTGTCTTCATAACCTCAGCGCATCTCAAAGTGCTTTGTAGCCAATATTGGAGATGTAGCAGTCAGTACGGGCGTAGTGAGATATTTGACAACGGTCAGATAAAATAATGAGGGATAAAGCTTGGATGCTAGGGTGTAAACCTGTATTCTTTAAAACACTGCCACAGGATCGTTTGCATCCTCCTCAGATGGTTAACTTCTATTCTGGAGCTTGGAACCTCACCCAGTGCAGCACTCCCTCAATACTGCACAGCGGTCTTAATCTGCAGTTGATATCCTTGTGGGGCTTGAACCTCCCAGTGCCTGAGGCCGAGCTGCTGGGGTACAGCTGACTCATGTTAATTAGGTCTGATTGACTGTTTTCTGTCTCGCTCTACCTCTGGTCAATGTAGGAAGGATATTCCCAATGGGGTGGAGTCCAGAGCCCAGAGTCATAGCTTAAGGATGTACAGTAAATCTTTTAGGTTTGAAATGAGGGGAAGTTTCTTCAGGTGAGCTTGTGGTTGAAGCCAAAACATTGTGTTTTACAAAAGGAGGTAGATACAGTTCTGAGGCTAAAGGGATGAGGGGATATTGGGGAAGAGCAGGATTAGGGTATTGAACTCGATGGTCAGCCAGGATCACATTGAATGGCAGACCAGGCTCAAGGGTTCGAATGGCCTACTCCTGCTCCTGTCTTCGATGTTAGATCATGCTGGATGGGTCAGTCTGTGACTTAGAGAGAGTAATGGAGGTGGGGTGATTATTCTCTGAAAGGATGTGGCCTTTACTGTCCATATCAATGTCTATTACCCTGTACAGTTGAGAAGATGGTGGTGAGGTGCCTACTCGGACTGCTGCAGTCTGTGTGCTGTAGGGACAGCCATATTGCTATCAGGGAAGGAGTTGCAGGATACTGTTGACCCAGTAATAGTTATGGAACAGCGATATATTTCCAAGTCAGGATGGTGTGTAGCATGGAAGGGAGTTTGCACATGACTGTGTTCCCATGCATCTATTGTCATTGTCCTTCTAGGTAGTAGAAAGGCGGGGCTTAGATTGTGTGGAAATGTCAGAGTCACAGACATGGGCACCATTTTGAGTCACGAGGCCTCCTTGTTGGACACTGGATCCTCAAGGTTTTACATCTTGCTGCTCAGTTGACTGACTCGACTGCAACCTGGTTCTTCCTGCAGACCTTCCCGGAAACGCAGAGACACGTTTGGAATAGCGAACGCCACCCTGGGTGTGAACAACACCGCCCCGCCAGAACGGCATGGGAATAATTCCAATCCGGAGAGGAAGACCGACTACCCCTTCTTTGAGAACAAAGTGTGGTACAAGGACAGAACGGTGATCTCGAACTTGCGGCACTTCACCACGTATCGCGTTGACATTCACGCGTGCAATCATGAAGCTCTTAAACTCGGCTGCAGCGTTTCGGCGTTTGTGTTTGCCAGAACGATGCCAGCAGGTGAGGGAGTGAGCTGCAGCGCAGTCTGCCTCATTTTCGACAGCAGTCTCTGCTCACAGGGCTGACATCCCACAAGATTGGGAGGGAGGAGTGGGGGGTGGTCATAGGGAGGTGGTTGTTGTTGGGATGGGGTGGGTTTATGTGGTGGGAGGGTGGTCGTGCTGGTTGGGTGGGGGGGATTGGGAGGTGTTGGTGATCGTGCTGGGGGATGGGGGTGGTTGTGGAGGTGGGTGTTGGGTGGGTATTTGTGGTTCGGGGGAGTGTTGGGTGGTTGTGGTGGGGGTGGTTATGGCGGGGTTGGGAATGGGGTGGATTTTTGTGGCAGGGAGTGGTGTGTGGTGGGGGTGGTTGAAGTGGGTGAGATTGGGTGAGGTGGATTTTTGTGGCAGGGAGTGGTGTGTGGTCAGGGTGGGTGGGGTTGGGGGGGCTGAGGTGGATTTTTGTGGCAGGGAGTGGTGTATGGTCAGGGAGGGGGTGGTTTTTGGGGGTGGGATGGACTTTTGTGGTGGAGGGGTGGTCATGCTGGGGGGGGGCCTGTTGGTGGTCGTGCTGGAGAAAGGAGGTGGTGTGGGGGGATAGGAGGGGGGAGTTGGGTGGTTTTTTTCTGCCTGGGGCCAGCTAAGTGGTCATGGGGGGGATGGTCAGGGCGAGGGTGGGGTGGTTGTAGTGAGCGGGGGTGGGGTGGAGTTTTGTTTTGGGGTGGTGGTCGTACTGGTGGGGTGTGTGGGGGTTTGTTGGTGGTTGTGGAGGGGGTTGGGTGAATATTTGTGGCTAGGGGCAGGTGGTGGGTAGTCATAGGGGGTTGGTTATGGCAGGGTTTGGGGGCTGGGAGTGGTTGGGGGGGATGGGGTGGGGTGGGTTAGCGCTCATGGGGAAGATTGGTGGGACGGTGTCCGTGGTTTGGAGACACACTAAATTTCAGTTGGACAGAAGAACACTGGCTGAAAGTGAAGGATTGGAGTTCTAGGTGAGAGAGTGTTTTAACAATCAAATGTGTGACAGTTGTGCATCGTCAATGAAGAGGGGTTGGTGACAGGGATGTGGTGCAGATGAAATGGGACTTTAACTTTCCAAACATAGACTGGGACTGCCATAGTGTTAGAGATTTAAATGGAGAGGAATTTCTTAAGTGTGTACAAGACAATTTTCTGATTCAGTTTGTGGATGTACCTACTAGAGAATTTGCAAAACTAGACCTCCTCTTGGGAAATAAGGCGGGGCAGGTGACTGAGGTGTCAGTGGGGGAGCACTTTGGGGCCAGCGACATAATTCTATTCGTTTTAAAATAGTGATGGAAAAGGATAGAGCAGATCTAAAAGTTGAAGTTCTAAATTGGGGAAAGGCCAATTTTGACGGTATTAGGCAAGAACTTTCAAAAGCTGATTGGAGGCAGATGTTCGCAGGTAAAGGGACGGTTGGAAAATGGGAAGCATTCAGAAATGAGATAACAAGAATCCACAGAAAGTATATTCCTGTCAGGGTTAAAGGGAACGCTGGTAGGTATTGGGAATGCTGGATGACTAAAGAAATTGAGGGTTTGGTTAAGAAAAAGAAGGAAGCATATGTCAGGTACAGACAGGATAGATCGAGTGAATCTTTAGAAGAGTATAAAGAAAGTAGGAGTATACTTAAGAGGGACATCAGGAGGGCAAAACGGGGACATGAGATAGATTTGGCAAATAGAATTAAGGAGAAACCAAAGGGTTTTTACAAATATATTAAGGACAAAAGGGTAACTAGGGAGAGTATAGAGCCATTCAAAGATCAGCAAGGCAGCCTTTGTGTGGAGCCACAGAAAATGGGGGATATACTAAATGAATATGTTGCATCAGTATTTACTGTGGAAAAGGATATGGAAGATATAGACTGTAGGAAAATAGATGGTGACACCTTGCAAAATGTCCAGATTACAGAGGAGAAAGTGCTGGATGTCTTGAAATGGTTAAAAGTGTATAAATCCCCAGGACCTGATCAGGTGTACCCGAGAACTCTATGGGAAGCTAGAGAAGTCATTGCTGGGCCTCTTGCTGATATATTTGTTTCATCGATAGTCACAGGTGAGGTGCCGGAAGACTGGAAGTTGGCAAACGTGGTGCCACTGTTTAAGAAGGGCGGTAAAGACAAACCAGGGAACTATAGACCTGTGAGCCTGACCTCGGTGGTGGGCAAGTTGTTGGAGGGAATCCTGAGGGACAGGATGTACATGTATTTGGAAAGGCAAGGACTGATTCGGGATAGTCAACATGACTTTGTGCATGGGAAATCATGTCTCACAAACTTGATTGAGTTTTTTGAAGAAGTAACAAAGAAGGTTGATGAGGGCAGAGCGGTAGATGTGATCTATATGGACTTCAGTAAGGCGTTCGACAAGGTTCCCCATGGGAGACTGATTAGCAAGGTTAGATCTCACGGAATACAGGGAGAACTAGCCATTTGGATACAGAACTGGCTCAAAGGTAGAAGACAGAGGGTGGTAGTGGAGAGTTGTTTATCAGACTGGAGGCCTGTGACCAGTAGAGCGCCACAAGGATTGGTGCTGGGCCCTCTACCTTTTGTCATTTACATAAATGATTTGGATGCGAGCGTAAGAGCTACAGTTAGTAAGTTGCAGATGACACCAAAATTGGCGGTGTAGTGGACAGCGAAGAGGGTTACCTCAGATTACAACAGGATCTGGACCAGATGGGCCAATGGGCTGAGAAGTGGCAGATGGAGTTTAATTCGGATAAATGCATGGTGCTGCATTTTGGGAAAGCAAATCTTAGCAGGACTTATACACTTAATGGTAAGGTCCTATAGCGTGTTGCTGAACAAAGAGACCTTGGAGTGCAGGTTCATAGCTCCTTGAAAGTGGAGTCGCAGGTAAATAGGATAGTGAAGGCGGCGTTTGGTATGCTTTCCTTTATTGGTCAGAGTATTGAGTACAGGAGTTGGGAGGTCATGTTGCGGCTGTACAGGACTTGTGAAACTTGAAAGGGTTCAGAAAAGATCTACAAGGATGTTGCCAGGGCTGGAGGATTTGAGTGATAGGGAGAGGTTGAACAGGCTGGGGCTGTTTTCCCTGGAGCGTCGGAGGCTGAGGGGTGACCTTATAGAGATTTACAAAATTATGAGGGGCATGGATAGGATAAATAGACAAAGTCTTTTCCCTGGGGTCGGGGAGTCCAGAACTAGAGGGCATAGGTTTAGGGTGAGAAGGGAAAGATACAAAAGAGACCTAAAGGGCAACTCTTCAACGCAGAGGGTGGTATGTGTATGGAACGAGCTGCTAGAGGATGTGGTGGAGGCTGGTACAATTGTAACATTTAAGAGGCATTTGGATGGGTATATGAAGAGGAAGGGTTTGGAGGGATATGGGCTGGGTGTTGGCAGGTGGGACTAGATTGGGTTGGGATATCTGGTCGGCATGGACAGGTTGGACCGAAGGGTCTGTTTCCGTGCTGTACATCTCTATGACTCTATGACCTGGGTTTTGGGGCTTTTGTGAGTTGACATGTGACAATAGCTGACAGTGGAACATTCACACGTGATCCTAGAAACCCACCACTTGTAGGTGCCGGTGAAGAACCCAAACAGAAAGCAAAGATGTTTATAGTGCACAAAACCTGAGGATAAAATTCTTTCCTTGCCCCTCTCTATCTCTCTCTCTCTCACAGAAAAAGCTGACAACATACCGGGTCTGGTCATGTGGGAACCCGGGGATGATGAGGTCAGCATTTACCTCAAATGGCCGGAACCCCCCAGTCCAAACGGGTTGATCCTGATGTATGAAGTGAGGTACAGCCGCGGGGACAGCGAGGTAAGACAGCCCCATCAGGGACGGGTATGCCAAACACATACAGGCAGTGCCCCCCTGCCAGTGGCATCACTCTGTCCTCTCTCCTCATCTTTATTTAGGCTGCCACATTTTTAGTGGCAGAACATCCCTCAAAGTGAGCGTGTACAGAACGTTCCAGATGCTTGATGTGATCTTTCGGTGACGTTAGGAGATGCAGCCTCAGATAGAGGCAGGAGAGCAGCCATTTTATTCCTCAGACCTCCACTGTCTGAAAATGATGTGGACTTCACTCCATTCTGCCTTGTGTCCCAGCTCAGCCTTGAATGTATTTGATGGTTCAAATTCCATGGCTCACCAGGAAACAAAATTTCAAAGACTGATGACGTCCCAAGGGAAGAAACCCCCACCCCCTCATCTCCACCTCAGATGAGAGACCCTTTACCTTGAAGCTGGGTCCTGTAGTTCTCGACTCGCTCACACGGAGATGGCATCTGTTCAGCATCCAATCTTGTCATGTTCCAATCAGAACGCCTCCCATTCTGCTAAACTCCAGGCAGGGTATACCCAACTGCACCAACTATTCCTCAGCATCCAAGCTTACCCACCTTTAAACCTCCATTGTCTCTTGGGGAAGTGACAGAGTTGCTCAATTTTGTTCAGCTCTGATTTTGGATTGGTGTTACTTTTGAGTTATTTATCTGCTTCTGTGTGCCATGCCTCTTGATGCACCAAGGCATCATGTCTGCTGAGAGACAAGGTCTTGTAGATGTGACAGCGATAGAACCAGTCCTCTATCTGATGATAGAGTTGCGGTTGGCCAGAGCACCCCTTGTTTATCTTCTGCTCAGTCCCTTGGGGGCCCAGTGGCTCTTCCAAATTCTCTTACTCGAGAAATCCGAGATGTCTGTAACTCACTGTGGTTTCACAGTGTGCAGGAGGTGCCATAGGTACCACCGTTTGAGACGCATTGGCCAAGAATTTTAGCAAGTTGGTCTGGCTCAGGGTGTCTTGGTGGGCGGGGCCCAGTTACAGGATTCCTGGGTGACAGCATCTTCCTGGGCGAGGGTGGGGGTAGTGAGCTCATAAAATGGTCAGAGAGGACTGGGTTGGCATCTCCGCATAGTCGTTATGAAGCCAGTCCACCAACTTGGTATCTCCTGTTTTGTGACATATTTGGAAAAGTTCAGTGAAGTGAAAGTCCTTTTACTTGGCTGAACAGAGCCCCTCAGCAGAATGCTCTTGATGTGAGTGCTAGTTTATGATTAGTCAGCGTGCTGAGTCAGGCAGTGCTGACCCTTCCTAACACTTTATCATCGCAAGGGTGATGCTACAAAACGCACTCAGTCCTTTGGCTGTAGGTTTCTACACGATGCCTTCCTGTCATTCATCCGTTAATGCAAAATGAGCTGACTTACCCTACAGCTGTAGACCATTTTCACCCTCACTTGTTAGTTTGAAGTCAAAAGGATGTGTGTGCATCGGCCTTTCCTTGCTAAGTTTTCAGAGCTGCATTTGGAACCCCGTGAGGTAAGTTAGCAGTGGTTTTGCCTGAGAGTCAGGTGTTTGGTGGTTAAAGACCCTTCCCAGAGATTTCAGGACATAATCTAGGCTGCCACATCTTTACTGCACTCCCTCAGGGATGCAGTGTCAATGGTGCCACCTTTTGGAGGATATTTTAAATGATGATCCTCCCTCCCATCCTGGATTTATAAGTTCCTCAGATATAAGCAGACACGTCCCTGTTGACCAACACTTCCACATAGAATCCCTACTGTGTGGAAGCAAGCCATGCGGCCCACTGAGTCCACACCAACCATCTGAAGAGCCTCCCATCCATACCCCTATCCTTTCCCTGTAACCCCACATTTCCCTTGGCTAACCCACGTAGCCTGCATGTCCCTGGGCACAGTGGGCAATTTGGAATGGCCAATACACCCTGACCTGCACATCTTCGGACGGTGGGAGGAAACCGGAGCACCCGGGGGAAACCCACTCAAGACACGGGGAAAATGTGCAAACTCCACACAGACAGTGGCCCGAGGGTGGAATCGAACCAGAGTCCCTGGTGCTGTGAGGCGGCAGTGCTAACCACTGAGCCACCGTGCTGATCTCACAGCGAATGCATTCAGAAACAGATATAAATGGGGTGCTTGCACTGATGTGATCTCACTTTCAGGAAAAGTCCTTCACACGCAATCCGTGAAACTGCTCAAAGTGCAGTCATTACTGTTAAGTGCTTGGCAGCATCCAGAAAACATAACCTGATATTTTCCTTTATGTTAATGTTTCATTCCTATCTACTATCATTTCATTCTTTTAACTGATGGTGTTAAACATTGACCAGAAACTTGGTGGAAAATGTGCTTATTTTACTCCTCCAACACTGTGTGAAAATGCTCTCAATAAACATCCTTTAATTTAAAAAGAAATTAATGCAGTGATTGTTGGTTGACAATGAATGTTTTCCATTTGCCTGAATTCTTCATTATTCCCCTCTCCTCCCCAAACAAGAATAGCTGAGGCTGCACACTCCCAACTCAATAGACCTGACGTGGGGTAAGGCTCGGAGTTTGAGGGAGTGCACAAGGAGAGGAGGCCAGGATGAGGTTGAGCATGTGGAGTTGGAGAATGGGAATGAGAATCAAACTCAAGAGAGTGGCATTTCAACATCCACGATACTGATTTAAGGCTAGCACAGTTGCATTGTGGAACTACGTACATTTCTGGTCATTATGCTATAGGAAGGATGTTATTAAACTAGAAAGGGCGTGATAAAGGTTTACAAGGATGTTACCAAGGCTGGAGGATTTGAGTTGTAAGGAGAGGCTGGGAATTGTTTTCCCCCTGGAGTGTAGGAGGCTCAGGGGTGACCTTATAGAGGTTTATAAAATCATGAGACACATAGATAAGGTGATTAGCCAAGATACGGGAGTCCAAAACTAGATGGCATAGGTTTACGGTAAGAGGGGAAAGATTTGAAAGAGACCAAAGGGGCAACGTTTTCACACAGAGGGTGGTGTGTGCATGGAACGAGTTGCCAGAGAAAGTGGTAGAGATGGGTACAATTACAACATCTGCGAGACATTTGAACATGAATAAGAAAGGTTTAGAGAGTTATGAAGGCAAATGGGACTAGTTTCAGTTTCGGAAGCCTGTTGGATAAATTGGACTGAAGGGTCTGTTTCAGTACTTTATGATGGTAAAAGGGCAAAAGAGGCACCCGGCAGGTGACGAACTATTGATTGATATCGTTGAGGTTTCCCATTGCTGGGCAGTGCAAGATTCCCTCTGGTGAGGTTCTGTTTCTTACCTGAATACTGCATCCTTTCTTATCTTCAGACCCTCCTTTTATGGGTGGCATGGTGGCTCAGTGGTTAGCGCTGCTGTCTCGCAGCGCCAGAGGCCCAGGTTCAATTCCTGCCTTGGGCAACTGTCTGTGTGGAGTTTGCACATTTTCCCGGTGGGTTTCTTCCCACAGTTGAAAGCTGTGCAGGTTAAGTGAATTGGCCATGCTAAATTGCCCATAGAGTTAGGTGCATTAGTCAGAGGGAGATAAAAGTGTAGGGGAATGGGTATGGGTGGGTGACTCTTCAGAGGGTTGGTGTGGACTTGTTGGGCTGAAGGGCCTGTTTCCATACTGTAGATAATCTAATCAGTGATGCCCTGTCATGTCCTACAGGTGCAGCAGGAGTGTGTTTCCAGGCAGAATTACAAGCTGCAGAGCGGTGGCTGTAAACTGGACCGACTGAGCCCTGGGAATTACACTGCGGAGGTGCGAGCCACCTCCCTCTCTGGCAATGGCTCCTGGACCGACCCGGTGATGTTCTATATAAAGGCAAAACGTAAGTCAAGAGCAAGCTTCTCATTAAAATGCTTCCATTCCAATAACCCCTCGCAGAGCAATTCACACTCAGTGAATAGATTTGAGATGTGAACAGCAAGAAAAGATCAACTTTCGGAATACTGCGTTCAATTCTGGTCTCCCTACTATAGGAAAGACGCTGTGAAAGGGTTCGAAAAGATTTACAAGGATGTTGTTAGGGTTGGAGGATTTGAGCTATAGGGAGAGGCTAAACAGGCTGGGGCTATTTTCCCTAGACCGTCGGAGGCTGAGGGGTGACCTTATAAATTCATGAAGCGCATGCATAGGGTGAATAACCAAGGTCTTTTCCCTGGGGTGGGGGAGTCCAGAACTAGAGGGCAAGGTTTAAAAGATTTAAGACCGTAAGACATAGGAGTGGAAGTAAGGCCATTCGGCCCATCGAGTCCACTCCGCCATTCAATCATGGCTGATGCGCATTTCAGCTCCACTTACCAGCGTTCTCCCCGTAGCCCTTAATTCCTCTAGACAACAAGAATCTATCAATCTCGGCCTTGAAGACATTTAGCGTCCCGGCTTCCACTGCACTCCGTGGCAATGAATTCCACAGGCCCACCACTCTCTGGCTGAAGAAATGTCTCCGCATTTCTGTTCTGAAATGACCCCCTCTAATTCTAAGGCTGTGTCCACGGATCCTAGTCTCCTCGTTTAACTGAAACAATTTCCTAGCATCCACCTTTTCCAAGCCATGTATTATTTTGTACGTCTCTATTAAATCTCCCCTTAATCTTCTAAACTCCAACGAATACAATCCCAGTACCCTCAGCCGTTCCTCATATGTTAGATCTGTCATTCCAGGGATCATCCGTGTGAATCTCCGCTGGACACGTTCCAGTGCCAGTATGTCCTTCCTGAGGTGTGGGGACCAAAACTGGACACAGTACTCCAAATGGGGCCTAACCAGAGCTTTATAAAGTCTTAGTAGTACATCTCTGCTTTTATATTCCAACCCTCTTGAGATAAGAGACAACATTGCATTCGCTTTCTTAATCACGGACTCAACCTGCATGTTTACCTTTAGAGAATCCTCGACTAGCACTCCCAGATCCCTTTGTGCTTTGACTTTATTAATTTTCTCACCATTTAGAAAGTAGTCTATGCTTTTATTCTTTTTGCCAAAGTGCAAGACCTCGCACTTGCTCACGTTAAATTCCATCAGCCATTTCCTGGACCACTCTCCCAACCTGTCTAGATCCTTCTGTAGCCTCCCCACTTCCTCAGTACTACTGCCTGTCCACCTAACTTCGTATCATCGGCAAACTTCGCTAGAATGCCCCCGGTTCCCTCATCCAAATCATTAATATATAATGCGAACAGCTGTGGCCCCAGCACCGAACCCTGCGGGACACCGCTCGTCACCGGCTGCCATTCTGAAAAAGAACCTTTTATCCCAACTCTCTGCCTTCTGTTAGACAGCCAATCCTCAATCCATCCCAGCAGCTCACCTCGAACACCATGGGCCCTCACCTTGCTCAGCAGCCTCCCGTGTGGCACCTTATCAAAGGCCTTTTGAAAGTCTAGATAGACCACATCCACTGGGTTTCCCTGGTCTAACCTACTTGTTACCTCTTCAAAAAATTCCAACAGGTTTGTCAGGCATGACCTCCCTTTACTAAATCCATGTTGACTCGTTCTAATCAGACTCTGCTCTTCCAAGAATTTAGAAACATTATCCTTAATGATGGATTCTAGAATTTTACCAACAACCGAGGTTAAGCTGATTGGCCTATAATTTTCCATCTTTTGCCTTGATCCTTTCTTGAACAAGGGGGTTACAACAGCCATCTTCCAATCATCCGGGACCTTTCCTGACTCCAGTGACTCTTGAAAGATCTCAACCAATGCCTCTGCTATTTCCTCAGCCACCTCTCTCAGAACTCTAGGGTGTATCCCATCGGGGCCAGGAGATTTATCAATTTTAAGACTTTTTAACTTTTCTAGCACTATCTCTTTCGTAATGGCAACCATACTCAACTCAGCCCCGTGACACCCTTTAATTTTTGGGATATTACTCATGTCTTCCACTGTGAAGACTGACACAAAGTACTTATTAAGTTCTCCTGCTATTTCCTTATCTCCCATCACTAGGCTTCCTGCATCAGTTTGAAGTGGCCCAGTGTCTACTTTTGCCTGTCGTTTGTTTCTTATGTACTGAAAGAAACTTTTACTATTATTTCTAATATTACTGGCTAGCCTACCTTCATATTTGACCCTCTCCTTTCTTATTACACTCTTTGTTATCCTCTGTTTGCTTTTGTATCCTTCCCAATCTTCTGATTTCCCACTGTTCTTAGCCACTTTATAGGATCTCTCTTTTTCTTTAATACATTTCCTGACTTCCTTTGTCAGCCAAGGTTGTCTAATCCCTCCCCGGTTAATCTTTCTTTTCTTGGGAATGAACCTCTGTACAGTGTCCTCAATTATACCTACAAACTCCTGCCATTTTTGCTCTACTGTCTTCCCGGTTAGCCTCTGCTTCCAGTCTATTTTAGTCAGTTCCTCTCTCATGCCCTCATAATTACCTTTATTCAACTGTAACACCATTACATCCGATTTTGCCTTCTCCCTTTCAAACTCCAGACTGAACTCTATCATATTATGGTCGCTACTTCCTAAGGGTTCCCTTACTTTAAGATCTTTTATAGAGTCTGGTTCATTGCAAAGCACTAGGTCCAGAATAGCCTGCTCTCTTGTGGGCTCCATGACAAGCTGTTCCAAAAAGCCATCCTGTAAGAATTCCATGAATTCCCTTTCTTTAGATCCACTAACAACATTATTTACCCAGTCCACCTGCATATTGAAGTCTCCCATGATCAATGTAACCTTGCCTTTCTGACATGCCTTCTCTATTTCCCGGTACATGTTGCATTTAAAAGGGACCTGAGGGGCAAGTTTTTCACGCAGAGGGTGGTGAGTGTATGGAATGAGCTGCCAGAGGAAGTGGTGGAGACTGATACAATTATAGCATCTGGGTGGGTACATGAATAGGAATGGTTTAGAGGGATATGGGCTGAAAATGTGTTGCTGAAAAAGCGCAACAGGTCAGGCAGCATCCAAGGAACAGGGAGAATCGACATTTCGGGCATAAGCCCTTCTTCAGCCCTTCCTGAAGAAGGGCTTATGCCCGAAACATCGATTCTCCTGTTCCTTGGATGCTGCCTGACCTGCTGCGCTTTTTCAGCAACACATTTTCAGCTCTGGTCTCCAGCATCTGCAGTCCTCACTTTCTCCTTAGAGGGATATGGGCCAAATGCTGGCAAATGGGACTAGATGAATTTAGGATATCTGGTCAGCACAGATGTGTTGTACCAAAGGGTCTGTTTCTGTGCTGTACACCGCTATGACTCTGAATGAAGAGAGGAATCCTAATCAGGGTCTGGGAGAGCACCTTGTTCCTTCTGAAGTAGGGTGCTGGGGTCTCTGACTAAGCAAATAGAACCATCAGGCAACACCTTGGTTGAGAATTCTTGTGAAAGATAGCTAGTTACTTTTCAAGTTTCCCTTGTGTATTTATCTCTCGGATGTGATGTTGGAGCCTCTCCTTCATGACTGCTCTGAGCTGTTAGCCGAGAGTATGTGTCAAAGTCCTGTACTAGGACTTTAACCCACAGCTTTCTGACTCAGCAATGAGAAGGCTGCCTAATGAGTCACTTTGAAATTCCAGGGGACTGGGGGCTAAATGAGTAACTCCTTTGTTTAATGTTTGCATCTTGGGAGGTTTCAATGTCCAATATTGACTCCTGCTTTCCAGAGGACTGCAAGTAATTTGAATCCAGTCCAGAATGATAACTTGAAAGTTAGTCTTGTCCAACAGAGAAAGTTTCTGGTGAACCTACAAATAATGCCACTGTGGGCTAGTTACCTTGCTTAGAGAAAGAACAAGCCTTTTGTCTTTGTGGTAGTGTTCTGCCTCTGAGTCTGTCTTCTCCCCCACCATCTCCACCTTGGGACCATGCATATTCACATACAAACGGGTATGATGTGTGGTGAACTTTGACTCTTGTTGTGGGGCCTCCTGCCAGGTAGGACAATCAGCTGCTCACCAGTCATGGTTGCAGTCATGTGTGGGGTTTCAATGTTGTATCCTGTCAGTGTGTTCATTCACCTTGAGCCTCATGACACTATTCCCCAAGGGAGCAGCGTGAACATGGGAAAGGTGCAACTCCTGAGAGAGCTGACCTGGCAACTGATATGTCACCTCGGTGAAGACAAGTCAACTTGAAGTCTGAAAATTGCTATAGTGTTGAATGTCTTTAAATATTCCTTCACAGGATGTGGATATTGCTGGCTAGGCAGCATTTATTATCCATCCCTAATTGTCCAGAGGACAGTTAAGAGTCAGCCATATTGCTGTGGTCTAGAGTTGCATGTAGGCCAGACCAGGTGAGGATGGCCGATTTCCTTCCCTAAAGGACCTGAATGAACCAGATGGGCTTTTGTAACAATTGACAGTGTTTACAAGGTCACCACAAGGGTAAATCTTAATATTCAGTTCAAATTCTACCATCTGTTACAATGGCATTTGACCCTGTAACTCCAAGCCTGAGGTTCTAGTTACTAGTCCAGTGACATTATCACTGCCTACCCATTTTGAGGGCATGGTGGTTCACTGGTTAGCCCTGCTGCCTCACAGCTCCAGACACCTGGGTTTGATTCCACCCTCAGGTAACTGTCTGTGTGGAGTTTGCACTTTCTCCCCGTGTCTGTTTGGGTTTCCTCCAGGCGCCCTGGTTTACTCCCATGGTCCAGAGCTGTGCAGGTTATTGTGGATTGATTGTGCTAAGTTGCCCATAGTGTCTAGGGATGTGTAGGTTAGGTCGGTTAGCCAAAGGAAATGTAGGGTTTCAGGGAAATGGTAGGGGGTGGATCTGGGTGGGATGGTCTTCAGAGGGTTGGTGTGAACTTGTTGGGCTGAATGACCTGTTTGCACAGTGGGGATTCTATTTGGCAGGCCTGCTCCTGATCTTCTGGAGGGTTTGTATCATTTGACCAAGGCTGTGGTGACTGTCCACAATCATTTGGAGAGGGGCAGGAAGGATAAGCAGGCAAAATGTTTGATCCTGACTGAAATCCGAATTCACAGGCTGGGTAGCTTATTACAGGTCCGATACGGCACGTCCACCCAACTGATTAGATTAGATTTACATGGTTAGATTCCCTACAGTATGGAAACAGGCCCTTCAGCCCAACAAGTCCACACCGACCCTCCGAAGAGTAATCCACCCACCCTATATTTACCCCTGACTAATGCACCTAACACTATGGGCAATTTTACCATGACCAGTTCACCTAACCAGCACATCTTTGGACTGTGGGAGGAATCCGGAGCAAGCCCATGCAGACACTGGGAGAGTGCGCAAATTCCACACAGTCATCTGAGGCGGGAATTGAACCTGGGTCCCTGGCGCTGTGAGGCAGCAGTGCTAACCACTGAGCCACCATGCTGCCCAGAATTGGAAGTGTGAGTCCTCTACATGTTTAGCACTTAACACCTAAGAAGTTTCTTTGCTGTTATTGAACCTGAAAAGTAAGATTCTTGTATTTTGGGGGGAACAAAAGAGATCTAATAGAAAAGAGGAGCAGGCTTAAAGGGCTGAATGGCCTCTTGTTGTGAGCTAGTAGCTGGATGAGGAGTGTTTTTGGTCAGTCGGTTATTTCAAGATCAGGCAACTTCAGTTTCCCCATTTATGGGTGGGTTGTGTTGTGCTGCACAGCTCTGGTTTGTTGTAGTTACTGCCTGTGTTATATCTTGGCTCGGTGGACAGCAAATGTCACCAGTCTGTCGCAATATCGGATTACGCTGTGATGTGGAGCCAGGAGAATAGGGAGCCCCAATGGGGCGAGTTCACACAAACTCTGATGGATGTGTTTTGCAGCATTCAGTTTGACTGGCTGCTGAAGGAGAAGACTTCTGCAACTGCTTTGATGTTGAAAAGTAAGCATGTAGTGTTTCTGGTCTTAAAACCTCCGCCTCGGAGAGAAAGGCAGGAAATGCCATTGGAGATATAAAGCAAACTTTAGGCTTTGTGTGATCGTACCACAGCTAGAGTGAGCTTGAACCTCTTTTGACCCAGCTATTTATAATCATTGTTTTGGCCAAACCGTAGTTTCTCTCTTGATTGACCATTGTAAAGATATGATTGGAATTCAGAATAAACGGCGACCTCAGTGTGAACTCCAGCGAGCGAGGTCACAGGGCCTCAGGTCTGAGAGCTGGGCTCGTCTGGGACTGCGACCGGTGGGCATTTAGCCCCCAGGGCACAGGAGGGGAAATATCCACAAAGCTCCTGTCCCCAACAGTTACCCAGACTCCCCAGCCAGAGACGGTCATCGATTATCCTCCCACACCATTGACTTCACCTTCTCAGATTATGCTGCACCTCATGGTTGACTAGTCTGCCAGCTGCTGATTGTCCCCATAGGCTGGGTGCTAAGGGACTGTTGGCTGGCACCTGTTGAATCGCACTCTGATAAGGGATTGGGTGCCTTCAGTTCGGGTTTGGATTATTATGGTAGAGTGCAGAAATGTCTCGAGTCTGAATCCAGAGAGAGTGAGCTCAGAAACCCAGCCTGACAATCCAGAGATTGTGAGCTCGAAACCTGATACACTGCGTTGAGATTTTGAGTTCGGTTTGGAAAGCAGAATTTGTAAATAAACTTGAAAAAGCACTGGTAGCAGGGAACATGATGAAGGGTTGTTGTAATAAAAGACATTTGATCTTTTGTTTGTTCTCATTGGTTTAAGAGGGCAAGTTTCCAATCTGGGTCTTTGTAACTCAGTTGACGTCATTAACTTTCAACTTTATTTAAATTTGCTTGTGGGATGTGGGAATCATTGTCAGTTACTTGCCTTAGCTCCAGACCGATTGATAAATGTTTTGAATCAACCTTTTCAGAGAGGTTATTACATACACCTGGAGCAGGTGGGACTGGGGCCCTGGCCTCCTGGCTCAGAGGTAACACAGGCTCAACCTCATAGATAGTATGGAAGCAGGCCATTCAGCCCATTGAGTCCACACTGACTCCCCAGACCACCACCCTCCCGCCTGCCCATCTCTGTGACTCTGCATTCCCCATGGCTAACCCACTTCACCTGCACATCCCTGGAAGATAAACATAGAACCCCTACAGTGTGGAAACAGGCCATTTGGCCCAACAAGTCCATTCTGACCCTCTGAAGAGTAACCCTCCCAGACCCAGACCCATTCCCCTACTACTCTACACTTAACCCCTGTCTAAAGCACTTAATCTACACATTCCTTAAACACATGACCACTTCACCTAACCTGCACATCTTTGGACCGTGGGAGGAAACCAGAGCATCCGGAGGAAACCCATGCAGACACGGGGAGAATGTGCAAACTCCACACAGAGAGTCACCTGAGGTGGGAATCGTACCTGGGTCCCTGGCGCTGTGAGGCAGCAGTGCTAACCACTGAGCCACCATGCCGTTGTGGACACATGAGTAATTTATCATTGCCCATCCACCTATTGCCTTCCTCGAAGAACTACTAAACTAGTTTTGTTTTTAAACAGCAGTAAACACCCATTAAGCTAGCTTTTAATTCTGAATTTTATTGAGTTCAGATTTTGCCAACTGCCATGGTGGGATTTGAACCCATGGTCTCAGCATTAAACTGGGCTTTCTGGATTACTCGTCCTAGTGATAATACCACTGCATCCCCAGACTGTCCTCTGAAAAGGCCTGGCAAACTACTGAAAATGGAGTTATTTGTGGTGGCCCTTTGACATTCTTGCTCTGGCATAGATCAGTAACCTCAGGACCAGGGAGGGGTGATGAGGTGATGCTCACGTGTTGTGAAGTAAGAGGGCCATAAATCAACATCCAAATCATCTGTCATCTATGAAATACTGCAGAATATTGTGAACGGGTTACAACAGAAATGAACACGACAGGAGCAAAGAATGTGATTCATCTCTTCCTTGGATGAACTTTAGTGATTGTCAGCTTGGCTCTAATCCTATATTAAGGAACCAGACACCAGGTCCAACAGATTTATTTAAAATCATAAGCTTTTGGAGCACTGCTGCTTCATCAAGTGAAGTCTTCATCTGATGAAAGAGCAGCACTGCGAAAGCTTGCGATTTCAAATATAGTTGGGCTATAACCTGGTGTCATGTGACCTGACCTGATCTACCCCAGTCCCGGCACCTCCACATCATGTTAAGATTCAATTGAAGAGTGTTTGAATGCCCTTTGATTGTAGGAGGATGGGAAAGCTGGGGGAGGGGAGTGTGTCCACGGTTCTCACACCCCGTGAGTGAGTTGGGATTACAGTTGGCGGATATCGCTTGAGTGACTGCGCAGAGATGCCTGAAATCATGGCTGATTATTGAAGGCAATCTCTGCCTTCTGTTGGAGAGGAAATAACGATAAACGATAAACCAAGAAACTTTAATATTTCATTGTCAATCTGTCTCAACAGCACCTGGACCTGATAATCTTATGCAGCTGGTCATTGCTTTACCCATTGCGGTGATGTTGGTGATAATTAGTCTGGTGTTAATGCTGTATTTCTTCAACAAGAAGAGGTAAGGTCCACCTTGTTGTTACCTTGTCAGTGTTTAGTTGCGGTTTTTGGCTTTGGTCTAAGTTCGGGAGTCTGCCTCTGATATCGTCCCTGAGCACAGGATGCTGAGGGATAACCTTACAGAGCTTTATAAAATCAGGAGGGGCATGGATAGAGTGAATAGTCAAGGTCTTTTCCCCAGGGTAGGGGAGTCCAAAACCAGGTGGCATAGGTTTAAGGGGAGAGGGGCAAGATTTAAAAGGGATCTAAGGGGCAATGTTTTCACACAGCGGGTGCTGTCTGTGTGGAATGAGCTGCCAGATGAACTGGTGGAGGTTGGTACAATTACAACATTTAAAAGGCACCTGGATGAGTACTTGAATAGGAAGGCTTTAGAGAGATATGGACCAAATACTGGCCAATGGGCTAGATTAATATCGGGTTCCTGGTTAGTATTGATGAGTTGGACCAAAGGGTCTGTTTCCATGCTGTACACCTCTATGACCCCTCTGTGTGCCCTTCTCTGACTCCCCCTGCACCTTCCTGCAGTTTAATCTCTGTGCCCAGCTACCTTTCCCTGCCTCTGGTACAATGGATCTGTGACCAGTGATGCATTTCAGCTAATCTGAACAAACCCGTAGTGTACATACTGATTACCCAACGTGTGGCCAAGCTTCTACTGTACTGTTTGCATTCTAGCACAGAGCGCCTCCAACACTGGTCCATAACCACACCCCCAACGATCTCACACGCACACTCACTCTCGCACGCAGGCTCTGTCTTGCAACACGCACACATCCCTAACCCACATGCATGCGCACAGTCACATACCGTGACACACACACACACGCGCGCGCACACAGTCTCGCATATACACAATCTCTCTCTCACACTCTCGCACGTGCACACACCTAACAAACTTGCATGCACACTGTCACATATTATGACACACAGTCTCACAGACACACATGCACACGCATTCACAATCTGCAACACAAATTCCCAGCTCGGTGAACAGAACCACAACATACACAATCTCGCGTACATGCACGAACATGCTCCAGTTTCCTGCTCGTCTGTTTGAAGATGGTAATGATTGACATGGGCCCAGAATTTGTGAGGGTGATCACAGCAAGACGCGTGCTGCCACTCCTATTTAAAGTTGCCAGCAGCCTCTGATGTCCGCACACGTGTGGTAAATACAACGATCAGGAGTTGCTATCTGTCCTACACTGTTCCTCCGCAGTACAGTGGTGGTGCTGTCATGGCAGATGCCGTTAACACAGTGCTTGTTTTCCATGCAGTAAAGGTGCAGCAGCAGTTAAGTTGAACAGGTTGTTTGTAACCTTTCGTAGAATCATAGGATTCCTACAGTGTGGAAACAGGCCATTTGGCCCATTGAGTCTACACCGACCCTCCAAGGAGCATCCCACTCAGACCCACCTCTTTACTGCATTACTGCGTTTGCAATGGTTAACTCACCTAGCCTGCTCATCCCATGACACTCTGGGCAAAAACCTATTTATATTTTGATAATCTGGCCAGGGCAGGAACGGGTGCTTGTCTGTCTGTATTTTATCACTTTAACGTGCACCAAGGGAATTAGTGACATTTGTAACTGAGGGGAGTATTCAGTGTTCATGGGATCGCACTCACATCTGACACGTACTTTGTCTGTTTGAAGGTGGAATCGAGGCAATCAGCTGAGGATTTCTAGATACCACTCTTCCCTCTTGACCCTAACTGATGCCTGTCCTTTTAATCAAGATCCAATTATGATCATTGGTAGCGATTCCCACTCTAAGGGTTTTAGTTTTTAATGAAGAAATCTCTTGTTGGGGCCCTCTCCCAACATGAATGGATAGCATTGCCTGGTGTCTTTCAGTGTAAAAATATTTGACATTGTGATATTGCCTGCAGGTTTATTAACAAGTGTCTCTCTCTCTCTCTTGTGTAGAAATAGTGACAGACTTCCAAATGGAGTTCTATACGCCTCTGTGAACCCAGAGTATTTCAGTGCTGCTGACAGTGAGTATTGGGCGAAATCTAAAATTACACTGCTCCCCTCCTCTGAGTGAAGGCTTGGTGGTGGGTGAGTTGGGATTTGGGTGGTGGGGAGGGTGAGTGTCACAGGGCAACCACTAGATCAACTACCCTGAGAACATGAGCATACTTTCTCTCTCTTTCCCCCCACCCCGCACAGAGATTGCATTACCTGCTGTGCACTTCCTGTTTGCAGTTTAGATGTGTAACATCTAACATTTTGCTTTTGTGCAGGAGTAATGCATTTGACCGGCCTAGTTTGTTTCCCCCCCCCACCATTCTGTTAGGCTATTTTGATCTCCACCTCCCTGGGCATACCCTCTGCCCACTGAATACCTGAATTAATTGTGGGCCAATGGGCACTGACGTCCTCCCTATTTTATGATGCCCAAATATGACTGTTTTTGAAACGTGGTCTCGAATGTTGTGAAATTTGCAGGAGTGCCAAGACAGTGTCTACTTCGGTCTGTTGAGTAGGTCTCCTTTTGATCAGAGAAGGTGAAGTCTTAATAGAGATGTTCAAACTTGTCTTTGTGGAGTAAGTAGGAGGACCATGTTTATATGGGCAGGAGTGATGGTAACCAGAGATTAAAGATGTTGGCAGGAAAATCAGAGGGGAGATAAGAGCTTCTGTTTTGCACAGTGTTGCAGTGATTCAGGGCCTTGTTTTTATTTGTTCAATCTTATATGACATGTGGGTATCGCTGGCAAGGCCTGATCTGTGTGGCCTCAGAGTGGCCTGCTCAGATATTTCAGAGGGCAGCAAAAAGTCACTCACGTTACTGTGGGTCTGGAGTTACGTGTAGGCAGGCCAGGTCAGGAGGCAGTTTCTGTCCCTAAAGGACATTAGTGAACCAGCTGGATGCTTCATCAGTCGATGTTCTCATGAAACTTGCTGAAGGACAGGATGGATTGAGTGTTGTGAAAAGAAATAGGTGAATATTTAGAAAGATGCGGAGGTATGTGGGGAGATGGGAGGGTGACTCTTTTGAAAACCTAGAACAGCCATGATGGGCACAGGGCACCTTCCTGTAAGGTGTGGCTGCAGTGTTTGATTGGGCACTTTCCTGTGAAATGTCTTTGTTATTTGATCCAGTGTACGTGCCGGATGAGTGGGAGGTCCCACGCGAGAAGATCACCATGACCCGCGAATTGGGCCAAGGCTCCTTTGGGATGGTTTACGAGGGCGTTGCCAAGGGTGTGGTGAAGGGGGATCCGGAGACGAGAGTCGCCATCAAAACGGTCAATGAGTCAGCCACGATGCGCGAACGAATCGAGTTCCTCAATGAGGCATCGGTGATGAAAGAGTTCAATTGTCATCATGTGGTATGTATAAAGAGACCGAGATTCCAGACAACATTTCTCTGCTGAGCCCTGTAGTATCATGGAGGCAGTGTATTCCAAATTTGGATATATCAGGGGATAAGATTTTGAACAATATAACACTGGGGTACAGTACTGGTGGGGACAGGTCTGTCACTGTACAACACTGGGGTATAGTACTGGTGGGGACAGGTCTGTCACTGTATAACACTGGGGTACAGTACTGGTGGGGATAGGTCTGTCAACTATATAACACTGGGGTACAGTACTGGTGGGGGCAGGTCTGTCCCTGTATAACACTGGGGTACAGTACTGGTGGGGGCAGGTCTGTCCCTGTATAACACTGGGGTACAGTACTGGTGGGGGCAGGTCTGTCGCTGTATAACACTGGGGTACAGTACTGGTGGAGGACAGGTCTGTTGCTGTATAACACTGGGGTACAGTACTGGTGGGGACAGGTCTGTCATTGTATAACACTGGGATACTGTACTGTTGGGGACAGGTCTGTCACTATAACACTGGGGTCCAGTACTATTGGGGACAGGTCTGTCGCTGTGTAACACTGGGGTACAGTACTATTGGGGACAGGTCTGTCGCTATATAACACTGGGGTACAGTACTGGTGGGGACAGGTCTGTCGCTATATAACACTGGGGTACAATACTAGTGGGGACAGGTCTGTCACTGTATAACACTGGGGTGCAGTACTGGTGGGGACAGGTCTGTCGCTATATAACACTGGGGTACAGTACTATTGAGGACAGGTCTGTCACTGTATAACACTGGGGTGCAGTACTGGTGGGGACAGGTCTGTCGCTGTATAACACTGGGGTACAGTACTGGTGGGGACAGGGCTGTCGCTGTATAACACTGGGGTACAGTACTGGTGGGGACAGGTCTGTCACTGTATAACACTGGGGTACAGTACTATTGGGGACAGGTCTGTCGCTGTATAACACTGGGGTACGATACTAGTGGGGACAGGTCTGTCACTGTATAACACTGGGGTATAGTACTATTGGGGACAGGTCTGTCACTGTATAACACTGGGGTACGATACTAGTGGGGACAGGCCTGTCACTGTATAACACTGGGGTGCAGTACTGGTGGGGACAGGTCTGTCGCTATATAACACTGGGGTACAATACTAGTGGGGGCAGGTCTGTCGCTGTATAACACTGGGGTACAGTACTATTGGGGACAGGTCTGTCACTGTATAACACTGGGGTACAGTACTGCTGGGGACAGGTCTGTCGCTGTATAACACTGGGGTACAGTACTGATGGGGACAGGTCTGTCTCTGTATAACACTGGGGTACAGTACTGGTGGGGACAGGTCTGTTGCTGTATAACACTGGGGTACAGTATTGGTGGGCACAGGTCTGTCACTGTATAACACGGGTAGAGTACTGGTGGGGACAGGTCTGTCACTGTGTAACACTGGGGTACAGTACTGGTGGGGACAGGTCTGTCACTGTATAACACTGGGGTACGATACTAGTGGGGACAGGTCTGTCGCTATATAACACAGGGGTACAGTGCTGGTGGGGACAGGTCTGTCACTGTATAACACTGAGGTACAGTACTGTGGGGACAGATCTGTCACTGTATAACACTGGGGTACAGTACTGGTGGGCACAGGTCTGTCACTGTATAACACTGGGGTACAGTACTGGTGGGGACAGGTTTGTCGCTGAATAACTTTGGGGTACAGTTTTGGTGGGTGTGACTATAATGCTGGGGTATGGTACTGATGTAAAAGTGTCCTTTGCTTCATGATGAGTCGATTGTTTGACACCTCCTCCCTCATGCTTCCTTCTTTTGGAGTGGTAGTGGGGGTTAGTACAGTGATGTATTACTGCCAAAGGGTGACAGGAAGCAGGTCAGAAAGTGACATTTAGGCCATAATTGGCTCAGCCATAATCACTTTGAATGCCAGAATAGTCTTACCAAATAACTTGTTCCTGTTCCTTCCTTTTGGCTTTGTGTCTGTATCTGTACAGCAGTTGACTGATTTCAACACAACTTGCGTCTTCCATGTAATAAAATGTCCTAAGGTGTGTAATGTAATGTAATTTACTGTGTGGGAGGTGTGTTGGACCTGCCTGACTGTGTGTCCTGTGGATATCTCAGGTACGTCTGCTCGGTGTCGTGTCGCAAGGGCAGCCGACGTTGGTTATCATGGAGCTGATGACCCGTGGAGACCTGAAGAGCTACCTGCGGTCACTCCGACCTGATGCAGAGGTGAGTGACCCACAGACTGTTGAACCCCACCCAGTCACCCATGAGCAATCGGGTGCAATTGGGAGTGGCCTAACTGCCCCAAAGTAGGCAGCATTCCTGAGCATCAGCCGACATGGGGTCTTGTTAAAATGTAATCATTGAAATAAATCCATTAATTTTCAGAATTCCTGTTTCCCCTGCTCTGTCCCTCCCTTATTGTTCTTTTGTCCAGTAAGTCAACCTTGGGAGCATCACCAGCAAAGCAACTTCTTGTTACCCTTCCTGTTCCTGTTGGGAAGGTGCTGGCCATGGTGAGCTGCTACCTTGAATCACTAGAGTCCAGACAGTCAAGTTTGTCTCCAGGTGCTTGGGAGATTCCCAAGTTTGGATGGTGTGTCCGTGAGTGGGGATCCTGGAATTGCTGGCATTTCCCATACAATTTTCACGGCAATAAATTCCCCAGCTCTTCTCCCAAGCTCCTTGTTGGAGCATTACTCTTAAATGAAAACAGAAAATGCTGGAAGCACTCAGCGTGTCTCTTAACATGTCAATCAGTGATTTGTTTTCAGCTGATGAGAGCTTGCAGACCTGCTGAATGTCTCCTGCCCCTTCTGCGAGCACCTGGATGGTTTCAATGGTCAACTGGGTTTTTGGCAAGAGTAGGGATTGAAAGACAAACAGCAGGAAGATTGATGTGTAACAAGTTGCTCCTCGTTCTTGGTCAGGGTGAGGAGTAGGTGCCTTATTTCCAAATCTTTCGCAGTGCTGCTATAAAGCAGTCAGTTCGGAGTCTGAGGCAATTGTCTGAGCTAAGGCCAGCACGGTGGCTCAGTGGTTAGCACTGCTGCCTCACAGTGCCAGGGTCATGGCCCGAGTCCAGACTCGAGCAACTACCTGTGTGGAGTTTGCACATTCTCCCCGTGTCTGCGTGGGTTTCCTCTGGATGCTCCGGTTTCCTCCCACAATCCAAAGATGTGTAGGTTAGGGTGGATTGACCATGCTAAATTGCCCATAGTGTCCAGAGCTGTGCAGTTGGTTAGCCATGGGAAATGCAGGGTTACAGGGATGATGGGGTGGGGGGAGTGGGCCAGGGTGGGCTGCTTTTCGAAGGGTGAGTGTGGACTTGATGGGCTGAATGGCCTGCTTCCACACTGCAGGGGATTCTATGATTCAATTCTGCAAATCCTTCCATCATACTTTGCGAACATCCATTACCCGTCAGTAATTTCACCAGCAGTCTCCATTCAAAAGATGTCAGCTGTCTGTTGCTCTGCAGGACGGAGCCCTGCACTAAAATGCAGGTTTGTAGGTTCTGCCCCTGCTCTCAAACAGCCTGTTGGAATCTCATTTTCCAACACCATGCAAACCCTCTATATTGGAACAGCAGTGTAGTTGCAGAGCAATCGCTAGATGAGAACAGGCACTGTTTATACTCCAGCACAGGAAAGAGCAAGTCTGAAGCATGTCCGGGTGGTGTAGGGAGAGCTTTACCGTGCCCTGCATGGTGCAGTGGGCTAATGTTCTCCTTTCTCCTGAACTGACCTTTACTGAAGTGTGTAGCTCTGGGGGGAAAAGCCGGTGTTCTAACTCAACAACCCAGGCTTTCCAATTCCAGTTGGAGGTCGGTCCACTGTAACTAGATGTGCAGGAGCCAGTTGATACCGAGCTTGGGTTTAATACAAGGACAGACACTATGTTATTGGATGCTTCAGTTCTTCACTGGATCTTCCAACAGAATAACCCAGGCCAGCCACCTCCCACCCTGAAGAAGATGACCCAGATGGCAGGCGAGATTGCAGATGGCATGTCTTACCTCAACGCTAACAAGTTTGTCCACCGGGATCTGGCGGCCAGGAACTGCATGGTGGCTGAGGATTATACGGTGAAGATTGGAGGTGGGTTTTTCACATTGCAACAGCTGTGAATCCCTGGGTCATCTGACCCTTAAGTCCGGCCAGCAGCACTTTTGAGAAGCAGTATTTAACTGGGTTGTTTGTCTGTATTGCACTGTGTGGTGTTAGCTGTGATTTGGTTGGCAGTAACCCTGGCTCTGGGTCAGAAAGTTGCAGGTTCAAGCCCCACTCTAGAGACTGAACATAAGCTTCCAGTCTGCCCTGTCACTCAATAAGATCACGACTGACTTGTGGTCTCCTCCCCACTTCCCCAGAACCCTCAACTCCCTCGTCTGTCACAAAGACTTGGTTCTGTGACGCAGACTCCATCGCTTTCTGCAGAAGAGAATTGCACTGGCTTGCAGACCTTTGAAAAAAAGAAACCCACCTCGTTTCTGTCCTCAAACCCTCCTCACCTCTTTGTCTAAACCAGTGACCCTGGTTCGAATCGCCTATCCAGGAGGAAGCCTCCTTGTGTCCACCCTATTCTGTCCCCTCCGACTCCTATATTTGAATAGGATCTCTTCTCATTCTTCCAAATGCCAGTGGGTGTAGGCCTAACCTATTCAAATTTCCTTCATAAGATTAGTCATCTGTCCCAAGGATTAGTCAAGGGGAGGTGATGTGGTATTATCGTTAGATGATCAATGCAGAGACCAAGGTAATGTTCTGGGGACTTAGGATCCAATCTCACCACGGCAGATGATGGAATTTAAATTCAATAACAATCTGGAATTAAGAGTTTAATGATGACCATGAATCAATTGTCAGTAAAAAAAAAAAAAACAACTGCCTCACTAATGGAATGAAATTGCCGTCCTTACCTGGTCTGACCTGCATGTGACTCCAGGCCCACAACAATGTGATTGACTCTGGGCATTTAGGGATGGGTAATAAATGCTGGCACAGCCAGAAATGCCTCATCCTGTAAATAAATGGGGGAAAAAAGTGAACATTCTCAACTTGAAACATAGGTACTACTCTGGGAGGGTCACTGAGGGAGTGCTGCACTGTCAGAGGGAGCTGTCTTTCCTTTGAGGTCCTGCCTGCTCCTGTCTCCTGGATGTTGGGCAAGAAATCGGACTCAACTGTTTACTCACCTCACAATTGTGCACATACAGGAGGCTCTGATCCAAAGCATGAGGTTGAAGTTCTGGGAACATGGGTTCAATTCCTGCCTCGTCAGGTCATAAAATCTGAAATCAACTTAAAACAAAATCTGGAATTAAAAAGCTAGTTTAAAAATGACCATGTGATCGCTGTCAATTTTTATCAAAAACGCATCTAGTCCACTAATGTTCTAAAGGGAAGGAAATCTGTCATCCTTACCTGGTCTGGCCTCCATCTGACTCCAGACCTGCAGCAACATGGTTGACTCTTTAGGGTTGGACGTTAAATACTGACCTAGTCAGCGAGGCCCATATCCCAAGAACAAATTTATTAATTTTAAAAACGTGGACAAGCGAGGGATAGACCGAATGGGCAGTCAGTACCTGTCACTGACCCAGGCAGGATCTGCACAGGCGAAGGGTGTGGTGCTGGAAAAGCACAGTAGGTCAGGCAGCACCTGAGAAGCAGGAGAATCGATGTTTTGGGCCTAAGCCCGATTCCTGATGAAGGGCTTATGCCTGCAATGTTGATTCTCCTGCTCCTTGGATGCTGCCTGACCTGCTGCGCTTTTCCAGCATCTGAAGTCCTCCCTTTCCCTCAGGATCTGCACAGTGAGGAGAAGGTGATTGTTTGAACCAACGTCTATGCCATATCTCTTAAAATTATGTGAATAAAATTTGACTTTTCGAAGAGTAAACTTTTCTGGGCTCCGTTTGGTAGAAGTGAATCACTGAGACCACTCTGAAATGTTTGTCCTCCCACAGATTTCGGGATGACGCGTGACATCTACGAGACAGATTATTACCGGAAAGGAGGGAAGGGATTGCTGCCAGTCCGCTGGATGTCACCGGAATCACTGAAAGATGGCGTTTTCACCACCCACTCCGATGTCTGGTAAAGTCATCTTGTTGGTGTGCTTTGGTCAAGCTGAGAGAGTCGGCAAATATGCTGCCGATGCAGAGCAATGAAGAGAAATATGAGGTTTTTCACTGTGGGAGCAAGAACAAGGAGGCAGATTATTTTCCAAATGGTCAGAAGTTAAGAGAGAAGCATGTGCACTGAGGCCTGGTCTCCTTGTACACCAGCCGCTGAGAGTAAGGGTGCTGTAGGCGGTCAGGAAGGTAACTGGTAGGTCAGTCTTCATAGCGAGAGAATTCGAGTCCAGGAGCTGGGGTGTCTTGCTGCAGTTGTACAGGACCTTGGTGAGCCCACACCTGGAGTACTGTATGCAGTTTGGTCTCCTTATCCAAGGAAGGACAATGCAGCAGTTATCAGACTGATTTCTGGGATGGCAGAACTGATGCATGAGGAGAGGATGAATTGGTGAGGCCTCTATTCACTGGAGTCTAGAAAAAAGAGGGGGTATATCCTAGAAACCGATTGAGCTCTGACAGGACTAGCTAAGATAGATGCAGGAAGGATGTTCCAGATGATCGGAGGTGGGGGGAACAGTCTAAGGTCATGGGATAAACCATTTCGGGCTGATATGAGGGGAGGTTTCTTCACCCAGAGAGTGGGGAGCCTTTGGAAGTCTCTGCCACAGAAAGCTGTCAAGTCCAAAACATTGTATGATTTCAGGAAGAAGTTGGATGTAGCACTTGGGGCTAAAGGGATCAAAGGATCTGGGAGAAAAGAGGAACTAACTTTTGAGTTGAATGGTCAGCCATGATCACTGTGAACAACAGAGAGAGGCTCAAAGGGCCGAATGGCCTACTCCTGCTCCTCTTTGCTGTGTTTTACTTTCTCCTCAGCTTTAACTCTCAATTTACCATCTCTTCTCAAAGCCAGTCAGGCTGGTTGAGAAAGAATTCCCAAACTATTTACTGGAGCCGAAGCCTGCATTTTAAGTACACAAACATATTGCAAGCATTAAACATTGCGGTGTCTTTTCTGTAGATAACCAAGTTTTTTATTTATGTCAGCTGGTTGTTGCCCTGTGAATAATTCCCACAATGTTTGCAGTGGATTCCACAAACGCTGTTCCCTCGATGCTTTCCATGTTGTGGGCTGAAATCTCAAATGTTCAGAGGCGGTGCTGCCTGTGGGTAATCTTCCTCGTTTGTAATCTGCCCAGGATATCTTGCTGTGCTGATCCCAGAGCTTAGAGCACTTCTTTGCTCCCCTTCCCCCAGTGACGATGAACTCATTGAGAATTGATGGTTTCTCTTGAAGTTTGTCCCAAATTATTTTTCCGAGTTGATTTTATCGAAGACAAAATATAGTGCGTTACAGTCAGTGACGTCTGTCAGGTAGCCACTATTAGAGGAAGCACAACAGCCAATTTGTGCATAGCAAGATCCCACAGACAGTTATGTGATGTTGACCAATTAATGTTTTTTTTTATTCACGGGATGTAGGCAACAGTAGCTGGGCCCAGCATTTACTGCCCGTCCCTAGTTGTCCCTTGGGAGGGTGGTGGTGAGCTGCCTTCCTGAACCGCTGCAGTGTACCTGCTGTAGATGGAATCGATAAAGTGTGGAGCTGGAAAAGGCACAGCGTCAGAGGAGCAGGAGAGTCGACGTTTCAGGTTGGAGCCTGAAATGTTGACTCCCCTGCTCCTCTGATGCTGCCTGACCTGTACTTTTTCCAGCTCCACACTTTATCAACTCTGACTTTCCAGCATCTGCAGTCCTCACTATCTCCAAGCTGCCGATGATGCTGATGGTGAGAGTGTTCCGGCTTTGTGATTTTCAGTGCAGAATAAAGAATGGCCAGGACACTATGGACACGCTCCTTGAACTAGTACCGTGGGGATCTCCTACATCCACCTGCAGAGTTAGACAGGGAGCCGGTTTAATGTCATTTGTGAAAACAGACACCTCCAACTGTGCAGTGCTGCAGCGACATCCTGGAGGAGGGAGCTGGAGGGCCATGAGACTGAGAACCTGCAGCCTCAGGAGAAAGCAGTCCCGTTGTTATGGGTGGGAGGTTGCTGTGAGTTTTGCTTCCAAAGGTGACAAGTTCGAGGATGAACCCTGCCATTCTGTCGATGCCTACCTAACTTGCGCAAATCTTCCAGGGTAGCGGCTGTGGCATTGTGAACAAGGCTGGGGAGAGTGGTCTCCCTCTGTGGTTGGTTCACAATGTTCCTATTGACAGGAACCCTCGAAAACGCGGTGAAAATCTGCAGAATCCAACCCCTTCCCCTCCTCCCACTGGATATAAAATTACAGCAAAGTTTAGAAGCAACACCACAGGGATGGTTGTGTGGTGGTACTATCACTGGAATGGTGATACTGAGGTCCACGCTAATGCTTTTGTGGCATTTGGTTTAAATCCCACAACTGCAGCTGGTTTCAAAATCTGGAAGTATAAAGCCTCCATGACCGTGATTATGATTGTTGTAAAAACTTGGGCTTCAGGGAGTGACAGCTGCTGTCCTTACCTGGTCTGGTCTACTAGTGAGTCCAGACTTACTGGAGTAAGATCCACTCTCAACTGCTCTCTGAAATGGCCCAGAAAAGCTCACTTCAAGGGCATTTAGGGGTGGAACAGAATTGCAGTGATGCCCATTTCTCATGAAGAACAAAAACTGTTGAAGAACCAATTATTGGTCTTGAGCATTTAATGAAAAATATAGGAACAGGAGGAAGCCATTTAGTCCCTCAAGTCTGTTGCACCGCCATTCAATGGGATGCTGGCTGATCTCTGGCCTAACTTCAATACCTAGCTTTGGCCCAAATCTCTTAATACCTTTGCTTAACAAAAAATAAGTTAGCAGATTTAAAATTACTAACTGATCAGCATTCCCTGCTTTTTGTTGGAGAGTTCCAAACCTCTCCCACCTTTTGTATGTAGAAGTGCTTCCTAACGCCTCTCCTGATTGCTCTGGCCCTAATTCTCAGACTAAACTCCTGGTTCTTGAGCCAGTGGAAATAGTTAATCTTTATCTACCACATTGTTTCCTGTTAACATAGAATCCCTACAGTGTGGGAACAGGTCATACAGCCCATTGAGTCCACACTGACCCTCCGAATATCCTGAAGATTTCAATCTTGAGAGAAAACAGGCCTTAGTTGTTACGTTTCTCCTCATAACGTAACCTCCTGAAATCCAGGTAAAGGTCTTGTGTACTCCCTGCAAAGTCAGTATACCCTTCCTAAAGTGCGGGGCCCAGATCTGCTCACAGTACTCACAGGTTGGAAAATATCTGCTAAAGTTGAAAAGTTCAGTGTAATTTTTAAATGGCCGTAAAATTGCTTTGAATCCTTTAGAGGATTCAGCCCTTGCGTTCTGGGGAAACGCTGCCTGAGCGAGCTACTCCAGGTGGGCTATCAAAGAGATGACCGGCTGACTGGGCTCCTACTGTGCTGTCACAGTTCCGAAGCTGTGTAGTGTTACGTGGAACCCACTCGGGATCAGCAGTTGGCATGGCCTTGAGAAAGTTTGGCTTTCAGATAAAATAGGGAGAGGACTTTGCCCTTCTTTGGAGGGAAGGAGTCAGTCATCACATTTAACTGGGTCATCGGTTTCCCAGCCCAACCTAGGTGTAAAGTTGAGTGGAATCTGACCTACCTTCCCTTCTGATCAGTAAACACCCCACCCCCTGCTCCAGAAAGGAAATGATGACTGCAGGAATTTATTCAAGGAGTTGCCGTCATATCAAGCATTCTGCTAATGGCAGGATGTGTTCAGGAGACACTCTAGTAAAGGAGACCCCAGGCTTGAACCTGCACCTCCGCAGCGGGTCCTGACTCTCATTTGAAGTACACTTCTGCTGTCGAACTCCGTCTTGTTCTAGATTCTCTGGCAGCTCATTAGCTGCAGTTCCTGAATGTCCCAAATGAAGGAATAATGTGTCCTTTGTTTTTTTTTATTACCTGGATCTGCAGCCTTCTTTAAATGTTTAGAAGAATTGAAATAATCTTGTTAAAAACTGCTAGTTCAGCCTTTTCTCTTGTGCTTTCTTATCCTCAGCACAGGGAGAAAGTGAGGACTGCAGATGCTGGAGATCAGAGCTGAAAAATGTGTTGCTGGAAAAGCGCAGCAGGTCAGGCAGCATTCAAGGAGCAGGAGAATCGACGTTTCGAGCATAAGCCCTTCCTGAAAAAGGGCTTATGCCTGAAATGTTGATTCTTCTGCTCCTTGGATGCTGCCTGACCTGCTGCACTTTTCCAGCAACATATTTTTCAGCTCTTACCCTCAGCACAGTCTACATACAAAGTGTTTTTTTTCTTGAACGTGGCAAAGAAATTCGAGTCAAATTTCTAAACAAAAAAATGCATATAACTGCAGATACTGGAAATCTGAAATAGAAACCGAAATAGGTGGAGGAACTCCGCAGGTCTGGCAGCATCTGTGGAGAGAAAGTAGCATCGACCTTTGAGGAACAGCTGTGAAGCAGAGAGTCACTGGAACTGAAACGTTAACTCTGTTTCTCTGTCAACAGATGCTGCCAGACCTGCTGAGTTTCAGACAAATGTCTACCACCTCTGATCTATTGAGGGTATTGTCTCATTCCTGGAACATCATGCTCCAGAGCACCCAGCTCTCGTTGTGATCGTTCACAAACTGAATCAGAAATGGTAGCTACTCAACTAAGTAGGGCATCGCAGTCCATCCCAATGCTACCCTGCAGCTGCTATCCCCATACAAATGGTACAATGGCCCTGTAGAAGGCGATTGGTCAGTGAGGTTGGGTTGGGAGGCTGGTGAGATGGAAGCAGTTTTGCAGTGTTTTATCCCCTGGCTGCCCACTGCCCCTAGTCTTGGACTCTCCGTCAGGCGGACCGTTCCCGTGCTTCCATGTACCGGGGCAGATTGAGTGCAGACTCGAAGGACCATTGGATGCTGAATGTTTTCCATGATGTGTTCCTGGAACCTTGCAAGCTCCTGCTACCTAACCCCAGCAACTCTCGCAAGATGTTGTCTCCTTCTCAAGATTTCTGTTGAGCTTTGAGTGTTTTGAGTTGTCGTCAAGCAACATCTTAGTCATAGAGTCATACAGCGTGGAAATAGACCCTTCGGTCTTTGTCCCAGTAGCCTGCTCCTGGCCCATATCCCTCTAAATCTTTCCTATCCATGTACTTATCCAAATGTATTTTAACTTTTGGAACTGCACCTGCACCCCCCACTCCCTCTGACAGTTCATTCCACACACGAACCAGCCTCCGTGTGAAAGAAACCTGTCTCTTGGGTCCCTTTTAAATTTTCTCTTCTCACCGTAAACAAACGCCCCCAAGTTTTGAACTCCCCTACTCTAGGGAGAAGACCTTTGCTATTCAGCTCTTCTGTGCCTCTCATGATTTTATAAACCTCAATTAAAGCCGTCCCTCAACCTCCTCTGCTCCAGTGAGAGAAATCCCAGCCTCTCTGTATAACCTAAACCCTCCATTCCCAGTAACATCCTGGTAAATCTTTGAACTCTTTCCAATTTAGTAATGCCCTTCTATAGCAGGTGACGGTTGATGAATTTGCCATTTTGTTTGGAAATAAACACCTTGATTTTACAATACGGTCTGAGGATAATTTCAATTGGTTGCATTT
>NW_028270180.1:6414747-6467247 GCF_037043375.1 Chiloscyllium plagiosum
GCAGCAGGCAGAAGGATGATCTGAGTTACTCCCATAGACAGCCAGCAAAGGAACGATGGGCCAAATGACCTCCCTTCTCTGTGGTGCCACTATTGTTGGTTAGTTCTACAAACTCTGATCCGAGCTCATCGTTTCCATGGGACCTAAACCAATCAAACCCATCACTGCTGTCCCCTTGAAAAAGCTGCTACAATTGAATGATTTCAAACTCAAGACTGGGTCATGGAGTCATTCCTTTTGACGTTTAGCTCTCCTTGACATTTTTACCTTGACCTCCTGCACGAGAGGCAATTCCACTTGTGTGGGCTATTCAATCAGATTAGGCAGGTCAGTGAGATGATGTTAAGAGTCAGTATTGTGTCAGGACATGATTTCAATACTTGCGTTTGTGTGCAGATGATAAGCATTGGTGCCTCAGCAAAGGATTGTTCTCCCATTGCATTTAGTGACGCTTAAACAGCATTTTGAAAAGAGCTCATTAGAGGCAATAAACAGAATTAATCTCCTTTGATCACTTGGCAGCATTGCAGAGTTTGGGAATGAATGAGGGTAAATCTAACAATTGGTGTCAGCCAATGGCTCAGTGCGTATCAGTGCCTCAGCCAGAACCTCACAAGCTCAGATTCCACGCCAGATACTTCAACACAAACCAAAACTCAAGAGGGAGTGCTACACTGTCAGAGAGTCAGTACAGAGGGAGTGCTACACTGTCAGAGGGTCAGGGCTGAGGGAGTGCTACACTGTCAGAGGGTCAGGGCTGAGGGAGTGCTACACTGTTGGAGGGTCAGTACAAAGGGAGTGCTGCACTGTTGGAGGGTCAGTGCTGAGGGAGTGCTACACTGTTGGAGGGTCAGTGCTGAGGGAGTGCTACACTGTTGGAGGGTCAGTGGTGCTACACTGTCAGAGGGTCAGTGTTGCGGGAGTGCTGCACTGTCAGAGGGTCAGTGCTGAGGTCACACTGTCTGAGGGTCAGTGCTGAGGGAGTGCCGCACTCTTGTAGTGTCAGTGCTGAGGGAGTGCTGCACTGTTGGAGAATCAGTGCTGAGGGAGTGCCTCACTGTTAGAGGGTCAGTGCTGAGGGACTGCCACACTAACAGAGGGTCAGTGCTGAGGGAGTGCCGCACTGTCAGAGGGTCAGTGCTGAGGGATTGCCGCACTGTCAGAGAGTCAGTGCTGAGGGAGTGCCACACTGTCAGAGGGTCAGTGCTGAGGGATTGCCGCACTGTCGGAGGGTCAGTGCTGAGGGAGTGCCGCACTGTCAGACGGTCAGTGCTGAGGGAGTGCCGCACTGTCAGACGGTCAGTGCTGAGGGAGTGCCGCACTCTTGTAGTGTCAGTGCTGAGGGAGTGCTGCACTGTTGGAGAATCAGTGCTGAGGGAGTGCCTCACTGTTAGAAGGTCTGTGTTGAGGGAATGCCGCACTGTCAGAGGGTCAGTGCTGAGGGACTGCCACACTATCAGAGGGTCAGTGCTGAGGGAGTGCTGCACTGTTGGAGGGTCAGTGCTGCACTGTTGGCGGGTCAGTGCTGAGGGAGTGCTACACAGTTGGAGGGTCAGTGCTGAGGGAGTGCTACACTGTTGGAGGGTCAGTGCTGAGGGAGTGCTGCACTGTTAGAGGGTCAGTGCTGAGGGAGTGCTGCACTGTTGGAGGGTCAGTGCTGAGGGAGTGCGGCACTGTCGGAGGGTCAGGGCTGAGGGAGTGCTACACTGTCAGAGGGTCAGGGCTGAGGGAGTGCCGCACTGTCGGAGGGTCAGTGCTGAGGGAGTGTCACACTGTCAGAGGGTCAGTACTGAGGGAGTGTCACACTGTCAGAGGGTCAGTGCTGAGGGAGTGCCGCACTCGGAGTGTCAGTGTTGAGGGAGTGCTGCACTGTTGGAGGGTCAGTGCTGAGGGAGTGCCGCACTCTTGTAGTGTCAGTGCTGAGGGAGTGCTGCACTGTTGGAGAATCAGTGCTGAGGGAGTGCCTCACTGTTAGAGGGTCAGTGCTGAGGGACTGCCACACTATCAGAGGGTCAGTGCTGAGGGAGTGCCGCACTGTCGGAGGGTCAGTGCTGAGGGAGTGCTGCACTGTCGGAGGGTCAGTGCTGAGGGAGTGCCGTACTGTCAGAGGGTCAGTGCTGAGGGAGTGCCGTACTGTCAGAGGGTCAGTGCTGAGGGAGTGCTGCACTGTCGGAGGGTCAGTGCTGAGGGAGTGCCGCACTGTCGGAGGGTCAGTGCTGAGAGCGCGTCACACTGTCAGACGGTCAGTGCTGAGGGAGTGCTGCAGTGTTGGTGGGTCAGTGCTGAGGATACAATGAGAATTTGCATTTCTCTCACACTGTGAACGAAGTGCAAATTCCCAAACAGGAGGAGAAAGCCAGCGAAGGAGTACTTTGAATGATGAACAATCTTGGTTCAAGAGTTGTGTTCTTAGAGCATCTTAGAAGAGGAGGGAGAGGCAGAGTTTGAGGACCCCTGCCTGGTGGATCTCCAGCATGGGTGGGGTGGGGGTGGGGGGTTACCATGTCAGGGTAAAGAGCCTTTGGGTTTGGGACTGAGATCCATGCATTTGGGCATAATGATAACAATAGGTCAGACCAATTTCTGATCTCTCAGGAAATTGAGAGAGATGTGCAGCTGAGACCAAGAGAAGGCAGGATTGTATTGGATGGTAGAGCTGACTTGATGGGCCAAATGGTCAAATCCTGCTCCTATTTATTACATTCCTTAGAGACTGGAGCTGAGGATCGAGACTATCGAAGGAGTGGCTGCCACTCAGGCAGTGTTTAACATCCAGACACCTGATTCTGGGAAGTTTGCATCAGAGGTAATCCGGGTGGTTCTGAAGATGTTTCACACACATGCCTCCATTGCTCAGATCGCTGAGTATAGGAGTTGGGACGTCATGCTGAGGTTGTACAGGACATTGGTGAGGCCTCTTCTGGAATACTGTATCCAGTTCTAGTCGACCTGTTACAGGAAGGATATTATTAAACTGGAGAGGGTTCAGTCAAAACTTATCAGGACGGTGCTGGGAATGGAGGGTTTGAGTTATAAAAAATTGACTGGATGGGCTGGGGTATTTTTCACTGGAGCGTAGGAGGTTGAAGGGTGACCTTATAGAGGTTTATAAAATCGTGAGGCACATAGATAAGTTGATTGGTAGACAAGAGGACATTCCTTTAAGGTGAGAGGAGAAAGATTTAAAAATGACACGAGGGGCAGTTTGGTTTTACACAGACAGTGGTGCGTGTGTGAATGAACTTCCTGAGGAAGTGATGGATACGGGTGAAGTCAGAACATTTTAAAACAACATTTGGATATGTACATGAACAGGGAAGGTTTGGAGGGATATGGGCCAGGCAGGTGGGACTGGTTTAGTTTGAGATTATGTTCAGCATGGACTGGCTGGACTGAAGGGTCGGTTTCCGAGCTGTATGACTCTGTATGGCCCAAATTGAAGATCTTGAGGAGATCCCATTGCGCAAAGTGATCCCAAAAATATGGAGAAATGTATCCAAATCATGGGATGTCTTCACATTCTCTTTCCAAGTCTTTCAGCTGGTCTTTTGTCATTGTCCCTTCATAACCACTGGGTTCTAACAGGGGCAGCGCTGAATTGAACACAACAATCCCTGGGAGCAGTCAGGCATCCCGACGGCAACATTCCAGGAGAAACTTCCTGGAAATGAGGCGAAATAGGGACAGCAAATAAATGCCAAGCTTAGCAATGATGCTGAAACGCCCAAGCACCAGTATTAGATGAGATTGAATGGTAAATGTATCATTTGTTCCACACGATGACATATTATGGGTTTGTCGGAAAAATAGTTAATTCAGCCTGATTACACAAGGAGACAGGTTCAGATCTGTCCTTTATTGATCTCCTGGATGCAGAATCAATCCCCTCTGAACTTGCTAAATAGGTCGATATTGCATGTCAGAAATTGACTGCTTCCATTTGAAGCTGCATCTCTCAATCAATGCATGACTTAGCAGCAACTGGGACTGAGGCTGATCCAGATAATGTGGAAAGGAGAATATTGGCAGAGTGAGATGGATAGGAGTGTCAGGATGAGTGTCAGTGCTGAGGGAGCAGGCACTGTCAGAGAGTCAGTGCTGAGGGAGCAGGCACTGTCAGAGAGTCAGTGCTGAGGGAGCAGGCACTGTCAGAGAGTCAGTGCTGAGGGAGCAGGCACTGTCAGAGAGTCAGTGCTGAGGGAGCAGGCACTGTCAGAGAGTCAGTGCTGAGGGAGCGCCTCACTGTCGGAGGGTCAGTGCTGAGGGAGCAGGCACTGTCAGAGAGTCAGTGCTGAGGGAGCAGGCACTGTCAGAGAGTCAGTGCTGAGGGAGCAGGCACTGTCAGAGAGTCAGTGCTGAGGGAGCGCCTCACTGTCGGAGGGTCAGTGCTGAGGGAGCAGGCACTGTCAGAGAGTCAGTGCTGAGGGAGCGCCTCACTGTCGGAGGGTCAGTGCTGAGGGAGCGGGCACTGTCAGAGAGTCAGTGCTGAGGGAGCGGACACTATCAGAGAATCAGTGCTGAGGGAGTGCCGCACTGTCGCAGAGTCAGTGCTGAGGGAGGCCCACACTGTCAGAGGGTCAGCACTGAGAGAGTGCCGCGCTGTCCGAGGGTCAGTGCTGAGGGAGTGCCGCGCTGAGGGAGTGCCGCGCTGTCGGAGGGTCAGCGCTGAGGAAGTGCCGCGCTGTCGGAGGGTCAGCGCTGAGGGAGTGCCGCACTGTTGGCGGGTCAAACTGTGGGAGTGCTGTCTTTTGGATGAAGCATTAAATCATACTCCCTCTGAGCAAGGTCAATTTTGCATGAATTATTTGAAGGAACGGGAGGGTGATTCTGTCTGGTCTCTTGATACAAATTTATCCTCCCATCTGCATCAAAAAAAAACATCTATTGGCTGTCCTTTTATTGCCTGTGGGGTCTTGATGTGCTCCAATGGCGCCAAATTTTTCCATAACAATGTTGGCTTTTACAGAACATTTAAAGCTGTAATGTATTTTGGAATGTCTGAGACTGAAGGCCACTATACATTTCTTATATGCTGCAGAGACCAACAGTAGGGCTGATGCAGAGAGAATGTTCCACTCTCCAAGTACTCAACTAAATTTGCATAATTTGACAAACTCCCTGTTGATTCTTTATTCATAAACAAAAATGTTTCCATCAATCATCAGGTTCCCCTTTCAACCCCATTCTGAGGATGAACCTGCCTCGGTATCTCACTCGGTCAGCACACTGATGTACTGAGGCACAGGTACCTGGGAGAGTCACAGGTTCGGTCAGCAGCTGGTGCTGATCCTGTTCTCAAGGCGTGGAACTGGGTCTGAATGTTCCCGGGGTCTTTTATGTGATTCCGCCATGGGATGAAGGCAAGGCCAACAAGGCCATCCCTCATTCCCATCAAACTGAGCGCTTCCCACAACCATTTCAGAGGGCGGTTCAGAATCACCCACATCGCAGTGGGTCTGGAGTCACATGGAGGCCAGAGCAGGCAAGGGCAGCAGATTTCCCTCCCTGAAGGACACATGGGAGCCTGATAGGTTTGTACTACCGTCAATGATGAGGTTTCCATTCCAGATGTTTTATTGATTGAATTTAAATTACACCAGTCAGTGCGATAGGATATTTTCCTAAAATCTGTTCACAGGATGTTGGTGTGACTGGCTGGTCCAACATTTATTACCCATTGCCATTGAGAAGGTGGTGGTGATACAATCACTAGAAGATTTGCAATCTCTCAGCTCTTGGTACCGTCTTTGCATTTTCTCCAATGTTTCTCAGAGCCATGCTCTACACTAAGCATGCAGCCTAAAGTCCAACTATACTTCACCCAAACTTCAACCAAAGCTCAGCAACCTCCTGTGAAGAAGGGAGCAATTAAAAACTAGAGGAGACTAAAGCATTGCTCAGATTTTAATTTGCTCCTGTGATCCCTCACCCTTAAGACAATGAACTTCAGCTTTTAAAAGCTTTAATTTTCCAAGTTGCTGACAGAGCAGAATAAAAAGGACCCTCACCTCTGGTTTCTGTAACCTGGAAAGAGTCAGACACAGAGGGGTTTGGGGACAAACTGACTGATGGACACACTGATGCGTCGGCCATCTTTGTCACCAGCCGTATAATTGCCTAAGGAAGTGACACTTTAATTACTTGTGCAACCCTTTCAGTTACACTGACTGAGTGGCTATAATTGTATTTTAAATAAGTAATTTATATGCAAACTGCGTTTGAAACAGGCAGCTGGTATCAGAATAAAATCTACATAAAATACCCTCACCCGCCACTCAGTGGCTAATAGAAATTGGAGTGAAAGAGAGAGAGAGAGACAGACAGACACAGACTTGGAGGTGGGGGGGGGGGGGGGGGGGTAGAGAGAAATGGAGAAATGGAGAGTCAGAGAAAGAGAGACAAAGAGAGAATAGAGAAAGAGAATTAAAGTCGGGGGGAGACAGGAAGAAGAAAATAAACAAGTGGAGAGAGAGAGAGAGAGACAGAGAAAGAGAGGGACAGAAAGAGAGAGAAAGGGACAGACAGATGGATAGAGAGAAATGGGGATGCAGAGAGAGAGAGAGATGGGTAGAGAGAGGTGGGGGACAGAAAGAGAGAGATGGGGACAGAGAAAGATGAGGGAGATGGAGAGACAGGTGGGGGCAGAGAAAGATGGGGAGATGGAGAGAGGTGGGGCAGAGAGGGGTACAGAGAAAGAAGGGGACAGAGAAATGGATAGAGAGAGATGGGGACAGAGAGATGGGGGGACATGGAGAGGGGGACGGGGGTGTAGAGAGACAGCTGGGGTGTGGGATGGGGGTGGTGACAGAGACAGAGAGAGAGAGACAAAAAGGGAAAGAGAGTCAAAGGAAGCTCTTTTTCCAGAGTCAACTCCATACAGAAATGAAGGCAATCTTTCAGCTCACAGATAACAACCGATTCAAATAAAAGCCAAAGTCCCTTTGGCATTGCTATAAATTCTTGAAAGAAAAACCAAATGGAACCAACACGTCTTTTAATGCAGGCCACAAGGCGATGCAATTTACACATAAATTAATTTTCAAAAGCTGATACCTGTGTTATATGAAGCTTATTAATTTCAATTCGATTCCCTCAATGTGCCAGCAGATACTGGGGAACTTCATTAAAGATGCATTAGAGATGTATTTAGTAAAGGACCATCAAGTGTTGAAATGGCACTGCATTCAGAATCCGGCTGGTTATTTCTGCTTGTGTCTTACTGAATCGTGTCGATCAGAGTCTTTATCAGCTCAGGG
Source organism: Chiloscyllium plagiosum (assembly GCF_037043375.1). Classification (NCBI taxonomy): domain Eukaryota; kingdom Metazoa; phylum Chordata; class Chondrichthyes; order Orectolobiformes; family Hemiscylliidae; genus Chiloscyllium; species Chiloscyllium plagiosum. Next base: position 6,422,004 of record NW_028270180.1, read on the forward strand.
CAGGCAGGGCAGCGACCAGATTATAAGGAGACAAGGAGTTCTTGTGGAAAGCTTTGTCGGGGGAGAGAGGAGATAGACTGGATCATTAACCAGAGGCTCCTATTGGAATGGATTTCCCCATACCCAGAGAGGACTACAACCCTTCAGCCCATTGAGCCTGTGCTAGTCAAACATAAACACCTAACTATTCTCATCCCAATTTCCTGCGCTTAATACATGATCTTTGAATTGCAAGCATACAGATAAATACTTTGACAATCTGATGAAGGTTAGTGCCCATACCACCCTGACTGGCAGAGATCCTCTTCCTGACTGAGGGCGTGACCTTATAGAGGTTTACAAAATAATGAGGGGCATGAATAGGGTGAATAGTCAAGGTCTTTTCCCCAGGGGTAGGGCGGTCCAAACCTAGAGGGCATAGGTTTAAGGTGAGAGGGGAAAGATTTAAAAAGGATCTAAGGGGTAACTTTTTCACGCAGAAGGTGGTGCGTGTATGGAATGAGCTGCCAGAGGAAGTGGTGGAGGCTGGTACAATTACAGCATTTAAAAGGCACCTGGATGGGTATATGAATGGGAAGGGTTTGGAGGGATATGGGCCAGGTGCTGGCAAATGGGACTAGGTGAGATTGGGATATCTGGTCGGCATGGACCGGTTGGACCAAAGGGTCTGTTCCTGTGCTGTATGATCAAAACAGAACATTTTGCACCTTTACCGGAGCTCTGAAGGATGGTCACTGCTGTGCACAGGAAGATTCCACACGTAACAAATGAGGTGCAAGCCCAGGTAATCAGCTTCCAGTTGATTGGTAGGATGTCAGCACCAAGACAACAACCAAATGACAGTGAACTGACCTACAGTGTTACACTGCCATGTATCTCACTTTCGAAAGGATTTCGAGATGTGGCTGGGAAATGGGGCTCAAGTAGGGTTTAGCTATTGTCTGTCGGACTGCTAGAGCAGGCTTGAGGGGCTGAATGGCCCTAACAACAACAGCAACTTGCATTTATATAGCACCATGAACATTCCAAAGCACTTCACAGCAGCATTGTTAAACAAACCTCAACATCAAATCACATAAGGAGACATTGGAGCTGGTGACGTAAGTGTTAATAAGGGGAGAGAGAGGCAGAGAAGTTTAAGGAGGATTAAGAAGAATACAGGGCACCAGCTCTTTAACTCCATGGAGTGAGCATGATCCAAGGATGGAATCAACTTGCTGCAGGTACAGGCTGGATGTTCGAGCTTGCTGAGAAACCTGAACTTCAGGTTCAGAGAGTGGAAGGCACGGTGAAACCATTCAAATGGCAGACACACAGAAAGGCCAGAATTTGGGAAGTGGTGAGATCATGGAGGGCCATAGGGATTGCAGAGATAGTGAGGGACAGGTGTCCTGTTATAGAGTCATAGAGATGTACAGCATGGAAACAGACCCTTCGGTCCAACCTGTCCATGCCGACCAGAAATCCCAACCCAATCTAGTCCCACCTGCCAGCACCTGGCCCATATCCCTCCAAACCCTTCCTATTCATATACCCATCCAAATGCCTCTTAAATGTTGCAATTGTACCAGCCTCCACCACATCCTTTGGCAGCTCATTCATACATATACCACCCTCTGCATGAAAATGTTGCCCCTTAGGTCTCTTTTATATCTTCCCCCTCTCACCCTAAACCTATGCCCTCTAGTTCTGGACTCCCCGACCCCAGGGAAAAGACTTTGTCTATTTACCCTATCCATGCCCCTCATAATTTTATAAACCTCTATATGGTGACCCCTCAGCCTCCGACGCTCCAGGGAAAACAGCCCCAATCTGTTCAGCCTCTCCCTGTAGCTCAAATCCTCCAACTCTGGCAACATCCTTGTAAATCTTTTCTGAACCCTTTCAAGTTTCACAACATCTTTCCGATAGGAAGGAGACCAGAATTGCACGCAATATTCCAACAGTGGCCTAACCAATGTCCTGTACATCCGCAACATGACCTCCCAACTCCTGTACTCAATACTCTGACCAATAAAGGAAAGCATACCAAACACCTTTTTCACTATCCTATCTACCTGCAACTCCATAGTGAGGGACAGGTGTTCTGTTATAGAGTCATAGAGATGCACAGCACGGAAACAGATCTTTTTGTCCACCTTGTCCTTGCCGAACAGATACCCTAAATTAACCAAGTCCATTTGCCAGCATTTGGCCCATAGCCCTCCAAACCCTTCCTTTTAAATGTTGCAATGTACCAACCTCCACCACTTCCTCTGGCAGCTCATTTCATACATGCATCCACTTCTGTGTGAAAAGGTTACCCCTTTTCACACAGGTGCTTTTTAAATCTCTCCTCTCTCACCTTAAGCCTACCTTATTATTGCTACCGCGGATGGTGAGATCGCTGCGATTCTGGTCATTGTGCTTTGGGACCACAAAGGTGCAGCTGGACCAGTCTCCTCTCCCACTGCAGCCACCTCCCTCCAGCACCTCCTGACTTGCTTCTCATTAGTTTAAGCTGCTGCCTCACGATGACAGGAGAACATGAAAGGGACCCAACCATAGAGGTGATTGGCTGGCTCCAAGGGATAGGATGGAATGGATGGTCAGGAATTCTGAGCATATATGGCTGTGTCCATCTTGCAGTTCTCTCTGATAAAGTGTGTGGGCACAACATTCAGGGACACTTTCAGCATGAAGTTGAATAGAGCAGTTATCTGGTCAATAATGCATGAATGGAATTGAGTATCACATTCTCCATTTGTTTTAATATTTATAACCAACTTCTGTTTAGATGGTGAAGGCTGTCTACCATTTTTGAACATTAATAGATGATTAGCCTGTTAATAATTCACTTCTTTAAATACAGAGGCGCCCACAAAGCCACAGTCCTTCACCCAAGTTATTAAGAGTAGCTATGCTCCCACTGCCCTTTCCGTTACTGGGATCTTACCATGCACTCACCAGCTGCTTCACTGCACAACATCACTTCAGGAACCTGCGAGCCCACTGGCACATTTTGAGACTCCGAAACATTCTGTGCTTCTATATCACGTTAATCTTGCAGCACCAAGATCCTTGTTGGGGGAGTTAGCACTGTCAGAGGGTCAGTGCTGCGGGAGGGCTGCACAGTCGGAGGGTCAGTACTGAGGGAGCAAAGCACTGTCAGAAGGTCAGTACTGAGGGAGTGCCACACTGTCGGAGGGTCAGTGCTGAGGGAGGGCTGCACAGTCGGAGGGTCAGTGCTGAGGGAGGGCTGCACAGTCGGAGGGTCAGTACTGAGGGAGCAAAGCACTGTCAGAAGGTCAGTACTGAGGGAGTGCCACACTGTCGGAGGGTCAGTACTGAGGGGGCACCGCACTGTCAGAAGGTCAGTACTGAGGGAGTGCCACACTGTCGGAGGGTCAGTACTGAGCGGGCACCGCACTGTCAGCTGGTTACTTTATAGTAACAGGCTATTTTGATCCCATGCCCCAGATTAGGGCATTGTCACAAGTTGGATTCTCATGACCATTCTCAAGAGTGTGACACTCCCTCAGTACTGACCCTCTGACAGTGCAGCACTCCCTCAGTACTGACCCTCTGACAGTGCGGCACTCCCTCAGCACTGACCCTCTGACAGTGCGGCACTCCCTCAGCACTGACCCTCTGACAGTGCGGCACTCCCTCAGCACTGACCCTCTGACAGTGCAGCACTCCCTCAGCACTGACCCTCTGACAGTGCAGCACTCCCTCAGCACAGACCCTCTGACAGTACGGCACTCCTACAGTACTGACCCTCCGACAGTGCAGCACTCCCTCAGCACTGACCCTCCGACAGTGCAGCACTCCCTCAGTACTGACCCTCTGACAGTGCGGCACTCCCTCAGTACTGACCCTCTGACAGTGCGGCACTTCCTCAGCACTGACCCTCCGACAGTGCAGCACTCCCTCAGTACTGACCCTCTGACAGTGCAGCACTCCCTCAGCACTGACCCTCCGACAGTACGGCACTCCTTCAGTACTGACCCTCTGACAGTACGGCACTCCTTCAGTACTGACCCTCCGACAGTGCAGCACTCCGTCAGCACTGACCCTCTGACAGTGCAGCACTCCCTCAGTACTGACCCTCCGACAGTGCAGCACTCCGTCAGCACTGACCCTCTGACAGTGCGCCACTCCCTCAGCACTGACCCTCCGACAGTGCAGCAGTCCCTCAGCACTGACCCTCCATCAGCTGTTGCTCCCTCTGTACAGACCCTCCGACAGTGCGGCGCTGCCTCAGTACTCTCACTCCCACAGTATTGACCCTCCAACAGTGTGATATTCCCTCAGTGCTGAGAGACTCCTGCACTATCGAGGGTGAGAATGACATGCTGACTGCCTCCCATGTGGTTGCAAAATATCCCATGGTGCTGTGTAGGAAAATGACACAGTGGCTCATCCTGTTGTCATGACGAATTATTATTCCGGAACCAATACCACAAATTCAGATGAACGGCTGCAATTAATTTCCTGTATGTGGGGGCTTATTGTGCATACAATGGATGCTGAGGTTTCTACATTAATGCAGAGACTACATGTGGGGGAACTGTGGGGGATTCAGAGGTCACGAGGGATGCTATATGAATGCAAGTCTCTCTCGGTCTTTTCATGCGAAGATGAGGTGGAAATGTGGTCTGACAGAAGTGAATTGCTGATGGATTGTCCCTAATGCCTCATGCATTAGTACACAGACTGTTCAATAGTAATCATCTCACTTACAGCAGAGATGGCTGACAACTGAACAATCCCAAACTCTCCAAAGGAGGTTAGACAAGACGTGGAGAGATATAGGAAATGAGACCAAACGGACCGGTCTTCAGTTCAAGCTGAGCCAGCTTGCCAGTCAATGCCAGGCAGCAACTTTGGATCAGAAAAGTTCTTTACACAAGCAAATTGCAATCCTGTGTTAATCGTTAAAGAACACACCTGGGATCCCACATGCTTGCAGTGTTGCTGCCAGTGGAGTTGCAATCAGTGAGCTGTCCAAACGGCTTCTCTCTGCCTCGCTTCTCGAGAAAACACCATGTGGGCTCAGGCATTGACCTCAGACAGATTGAGAAAGCCCTCAACATTCCAACTCTTGCCTGTTCAGCTGCAGCCACCATCTCAATCCCCCTTCCTGCCCGCACAGGGTGACTCGGTGACAGGATACCGGCCTCTGTGGAGTGGTTTCAGCCTCCGCCTGCTCCTGACCTCTGTGCCTGTACTCTGCCTGAATGCACAGTTGAAGCAGTTTCAACAGACACTTCCAACAGACGAACTGGATGAATATTTAAGTGACGAGGTTGCAGTGCGACAGGGGAGGAGTCAGAGTGTGTGGCTGGCATGGGAAACAGTGGGCTGAATGACCTCTTTCTGCATTGGAAGCTATAGGAAATGTTTCCACTGGTATAAACAGAGAGGTGTTGTTGACTTGGTCTGAGCTGTGCCTAGACACAGGCCTAATACATACAGGAAACAGGACCCTGCTGACCCTGAAATTCTCACTCCAGTTATGCCATGGATATTGAAGCAGCATCCACACAGCTGGCTGCAATGCCAATCATTTCCGACACCCCCCCCAACCCACCCCTCCTCCTCCTCTTCTCAAACCCCTGTCTCAGGCAACATTCCACATTCCAATCAGCCTCTGATACTGCCCCCATCATGTGCCAGGGCGAGGCAATGTGGGGTGACTAGCTGCTTGACCGTGGGCAAGCATCACGCAGGAATTCTGAACACTTCCCCGACACCGAATGCACGGTGGAAATTCCCACGTTCTCCTCACAACGGGAACGCTGCTGAGGACCAACTGCAAATTTCCAAACTGAGATTGATAGATGTCTGCTGGGGGGAGCCAAGGGTTACAGAGATAAGGCTGATTGAGGATAGGGAGATATATCTCTGAAACAACCTGCCCAGGTGTGTCACAGCACACCTCTGGATCAGGTGGGACTTGAAGCTGGATCTCCAGGCTCTGAGGCAGGGACACTACCGCTACACCACAAGAACCTTCATCACCAGCCAAACAGCCTCCAGCTGTTCCCAAATTCTGCCTATCAAATGCTTTGCACGGGGTTAGCTTCTGCATTTGTGGTCGTGTCAGGGGTAGACTGGAGAGAAATGGGGGAGACCCTGGAGGACCTCACCCCCACCCACCAACCCGAAATCTTCACACAAAACACTCAAGCCAATTTGCGTCCCTTAGAAAGAGAAAGTGAACTCTTTGCGATGCCTCTCACAGTCAAACAGCTCGTCACCATGTACTGCCTCAACCCGGTACATGAAGAATCAGTATAGACTATGGATTGATCCCTCGGCTCTGTATCATTCCGGAATGTTCCACCAGTGAAGGAATGATATGTCTTTCACTCTGCTTAAAGCAGCCCACCCCTGAGAACATCCAGAATGAAGTGTAATTTCTGTACTGTTACCAATCTCTGTCACACCCCGGGGAATATTAATCTCTCTCTAAAGAACAAAATGGAAACACAATAGTGATGGACTGAACCTTATGTAATTAGCCTTTGAATAATGACATAGCAGAGGGATTACTCTTGATGTTAAGTGCGCTGGGACAGGGTGGGCAAGTGACAGCAGAGTGCATGAGCTGCGTCTCTCTCTCTCTCTCTCTCTCCATGAAATGTGCTTCTTGCCTGCGCTCAGTAAATACGCTTTCAATTTGCACCGAGCTGCTGTCACTTCCAATTTAGCTTGCTCGCTACAAAAGGTTGAACATAGGCATCCTGGAACTCTCAGAGCAACACAGAGGCAAATTGTCAGCTCTTACACACACAGCTGTAATCACGATGTGCCATCTCCTGGGAAAATGCCAACTGATCAGTCGCTGGTCCCTTGGGAGATACAGACAATGGAATGCTGGCCGCATTCACGATAGCAGGAGAAGTTCTGGCCTTGATTTTTCAAACATTGAGCAATAACTGTACCAAACGTTCATATTTTTACCTTCCATTCCAGCCCATCTCCCAGGATAATTCAAGGAAGGACAAAGGGCTAGGACTCAAAAGGACCCATTTAAACACGCCTGCCCCTCAGCAGCAGAATGATGCTTTATACGCAGGCATGGCATCACAGTGATAATGTTACTTTAAATTAGTCCTAGGATCCAGACAGGACTTTAAATCACACTGCAGCAGATGGGACAAGCAAATTGAATTAATGAACAAATCTGGAATCAAATGCTCATCTGATTCAGACAATGTCTGCAATGTTGTAAAAATCCATCTGGTTCACTAATGCCCTCCCAGGCATGAAATCTGCCATCCTTACCCACTCGGTCAAAACTGTCCATACCCATAGTGCGAGTCTCTGTGTCCCTACAGCTCACAGACTGCAGAGGTTTAAGAAGGCAGCTCACCACCACCTTCTCAAGGACAACTACAGACAGGCAATAAATGCTGGCCCAGTCAGCGATGCCCACATCCCCCAAGAACAATAAAATGGAATATACCATAACAACATGTCCTTAAAAAATACCACATCCCCCTGTGTACTCCCAGTGAGGCTACAAAGCAATGAACAGGATTGGGTACATGCCCAACAACAATATCAGGGAGAGTGGTAAATAGAAACTTGGGCAACTGAGTGCCGAGGACTTGGAGTAAGGATTGGATTCGGGGTGAGGGTAGGAATTGAGAGTGAGAGTATGGACTGGACGTTGGGAGTGAGGATGGGGGTCGGGAGTGAGGATGGGGGATTGGGAGTGAGGATGGGGGATTAGGAGAGAGGATGGGGGTCGGGAGTGAGGATGGGGGTTGGACGAGAGGATGGGGGTTGGACGAGAGGATGGGGGTTGGACGAGGTATGGGGGTTGGGAGTGAGGATAGGGGATTGGGAGTGAGGATGGGGGTTGGGAGTGAGAATGGGGGTTGGGAGTGAGGATGGGAGATTGGGAGTGAGGACGGGGATTGGGAGTGAGGACGGGGGTTGGGAATGAGGATGGGGGATTGGGAGTGAGGACGGGGGTTGGGAGTGAGGATGGGGGTCGGGAGTGAGGATGGGGGTTGGGAGTCAGGATAGAAATTGGGTGCAAGAATGGGGAAATAGGTCCACCCCTTCACCCCACACCCCCCAAACCTCCAATACCCAGCTGCTGAGCTCTCTTCTGGCTGAAAACAACAAATGCTGACGATCACAGTGACTCAGGCAGCGTCCATGGGGAGAGAACAAGCTAACGTTTCGAGTCTCAATGTCTCTTCTGCAGAGGGATTGCAGCAAAGCCCCTGAAGTGGAGAGCCTCTGATGGGACAGCCAGGTCAGACAGATCCTGAGCTGATGGAGCACATGTCTAGGAGGGTCTGCAGAATTACACTTACTTCAGTGAGAGGGAGTAGTCGTTCTTGGTGGTCTCGCTGTTCCGGACCAGGTAACTGGCTTCCTTACACAAACGTAAGAGATTCTCCGCATCTGTCCGGCTGATCGCTCCATGATACCAGCTGCAGGACGAGTTTAAACAGAGAGAAAGATGGGTTTGTTTCACTTGCAATCTGTCTCAGTGACTGACAGAGTCCTCATGGCCATACGCTCCAGCAGCTCCCACTCCATTGGGGTGACACCTACAACATCACACACACACACACACACACACACACACATGCAAACGCACACACGCACACACACACCCACATGCAAACGCACATGCACAAACACACAGAGTCACAGATACAGTCACACAGACACACACACACACACAGATACAGACACACAGTCACACCCCCACGCACATGCACAAACACACAGAGTCACAGACAGTCACACAGGCACACGCACACAGAGTGACACAGACACACAGTCACACCCACACGCACATGCACAAACACAGAGTCACAGACTCAGTCACACAGACACAAAAACACAGTCACAGACACATACACAGTCACACAGACACAGTCACAGACACACAGTCACACAGACACACACACACACAGATACAGACACACAGTCACACCCCCACGCACATGCACAAACACACAGAGTCACAGACACAGTCACACACACACAGATACAGACACACACAGTCACACCCACACGCACATGCACAAACACAGAGTCACAGACACAGACACACAGTCACACTCACACCCACACGCACAAACACACAGTCACAGACACAGTCACACAGACACAAACACACACAGTCACAGACACATATAGTCACACAGATACAAACACACACAGTCACACTCACACGCACATGCACAAACACACAGACACACACACACCTTATCAAAGCTACAGCCTGACCAGCTCCCTCCACACCAGCCCAAGCAATCTTTGAGAGTTTGATGGGTGATGATGGAATGAGCGAATACTCACGTTTGGCTCCCGAGAGGCAGGTTTGGCTCCACTCTCTCCCCCAGCGCTCCACTAAATTCCAGGCTTTGATGTTTTAGAGATTTGAAGTTGGATCCCGAAAGCCTGTTCTGGTGCCGGACTTTCTCTTCCTTGGGTGGTGATGGCCAATTCTTGTCGACGCCATCGAACTGAACTGAGAGGCGGAAACACAGAGAGCTTACTCCACCAATCAAACAGTCGGGCAGGCAACACTCCAACTGAAGAAAACAACCGAGGGGGCAACACACAAAAATACAAACCCTCTTTGCCCCTCAAAGATGCCCGATGTCCCCTGATAGAAGATCAATGGATCCTGCTCCATATCAGCTGCTGTCAAACTGCGGAATGCTTCACTAATCCTGCCCCTGCTCACTACTGACACTTTCTCTGTTTTACACACACACACACACACACACACGTGTGCTGGGAGACCGATCGCAGTGTTCTCCAGGGCTTCTCCAACTTTGGGGTCAATCAATCCAGCACAGGTCAAAGGTCAGAATTGGGATCATTCTGTGGTGTCAGTGTGCCTGACAGAGCTGGCGTGAAATCATGTGGTTTTGGGATCTGCTTATGCAGACAGATTGGAGTTTAAAGTCGAGAGTGCGGAGCTGGAAATGCACAGCAGGTCAGGCAGCATCCGAGGAGCAGAGCTCTGATCTGCATCATCTGCAGCCCTCACTTTCCCCTTCAGATTGGAGTTTAAGTCTCCTAACCTCAAAATGCCAGTCACATTGCGAATAATCCTGAGTTGTCCTTGTGTGCTGCTCTCTGTCCCGGTTTCTAACCTCCTCCAGCCCTGTGCAGAATCTCAGTGCTTCTCTGACTCTGGCCTGCTCTATATCTTGCCATCCATCCATTATCATGACTAGTAACTGTGCTCCGTGCTCTGGAACTCCCTCTCTCCACCCTGCTCTCATCCTTTAAGACACGCTCCTGTCTATCTGACATGTGTGATGGGCAATTCCTGTCTTGTTATTCTCTTCTGAACACCCCGAGACCTTTTAGTGCTGTGCAGACGGAGCGAACTCAACAGCTTGACATTTTGCACACCGACCCTCCCCTTAGTGAGAGTCTGCCCACTGTCCTGTGTGCCTCAGAAACCTGGAAGCTCAGTGGCTTTTGAAATCTGGTTGTCTGCTTAAAATCTGACCAAGACTTCTCCTGCTGCAGGTTGTAATCATTCCCTCCAGGGAATCTGCTGTCATGGTGTGTCACTCTGGTCTGTCCTGTGCCATCCTCACACATTCTCCGTAACTCATCTACAAACGCTCAGTGACATCCTCCAGCCAGCTACTTAATCTGTCTTCCACTTTCCCTTTAAGAGAGATCTCTGCAACTGAACCATTCATTGAAATACTGAGATTTTCTTTCTTGGATGTCACTGTATTGGAGTTCTTTTTTAGCTCTTGCAATATTAAGCCCCTCTTCGTTTGTCTTATGGTCTGTAAATGGAATATTCATTCACAGGTCTTAATTTATTTTCGGTGTTTCTGAGTCTGGCAATCGATGGGATCTCTCAGAATTGGAGGGAGAATGAGAGCTAGAGAGGTTGAGGGAGTGAATTGCAGAAATTGGAACCTGGAGAGACTGACATCCAGAAGTAGTGAAAGTTACAAGCGAGTAATTGCAGATGTTGGAAATCTGAAATAATGTGAGTGTGAGAGTAAGGGAGACGCAGAGCAGGACAGAGTCGGAGGAGCACAGAGATCTCAGAGAGCATTGGCAGAGGTGAGAGAGAGAGAGAGAGAGGGGGGGATGGCGTATGAGAATTATTATTGGGCTCCTTTAGTAATTGAGACCATGGAAGGTGTGCCCCAAACCTATGATGCTAGGGTGAAGTGCCCAATCGCGTCAGACCTGACTGAGGAGTTGATTCCAAACTTTTGCAATCCCTATCTTGTCAGAGGCATAGTTACTGGGTGAGTCCTGGAGGTGCTCCCACAACAGCTGGAATTTAAAATATGCTGCACTCAAGATAAATTGCCTTCAACATGTCAGAACAATTGACATGTAATAAAAACAGCTTCAGAGATATGTCAACCCATTCATTGAGCGTCCCTCAATCAGACAGCAACCTCTAACTACATCAGATCAGTTGTCAGGGAAGGAAATTAAATTCCAGGAGATTACTGCTCTGTTCCTGACATTCCTGGGTTCCCCATTCAAATTTATTTTGATTTCTCATGGGCATCACTGGCTGAGTCACTATTTATTATCCGTCCCTAGTTGCCCCTGGAGAAGGTGGGGTGAGCTGTCTTCTTCAACTGCTGCAGTCCATGTGCTGTAGGTCGACCCACAATGCCCTCAGGGAGGGAATTCCAGGATATTGACCCAGCAACAGTGAAGGGACAGCGATATATTTCCGAATCAGGATGGTGTGTGGCTTGGAGGGGAACTTGCGGGGAGGTGGTGCTCCCATGTATCTGCTGCCCTTGTCCTTATAGATGGAAGTTGTCGTGGGTTTGAAAGGTGCTGTCTGAGAATCTTTGGTGAATTTCTGCAGTGCATCGTACAGATAGTACACACTGCTGCTACTGAGTGTCTGTGGTGGAGGGAGTGGATGTCTGTGGAAGTGGTTACACAATTCTGTTTGTTGGGAGTGCAGAACATTACGTTGATGCCAGGATGTGTTCACAGTTTGTGAGGTGTGCCCCCATAACCCTGCCTGTAGGGTCCAGCGTCATGCCTACCTGTAGGTATCTCAATTCTCACATACTCATGGAAAAATTCTGCCAGGACCCCCCAAATGCTGATTTGCTGAAAGACTCAAACATCTTCAACCAGTTTTCAGGCAATTCTTGATGATCCAAATGCTCCTACCTTTCCCTCCATTGTACCTCAGTGATTGCACTGTCAAACTGTTAGGCTAGGCCACAAGATGTTAGAGCAGAAGAGGGCTATTCAGCCCATTTAGTCTGCTCCATCTCGGCTGATCTGATAAGCCTCAAATCCACTTTTCTGCCCTTTCTCCAGAACCCTTGATTAATCATCCTCTCTCAACCTTGAATATACTTAACAATCCAGCCTCTCAAGCCCTCTGTGGTAAAGAATTCCACAGATTCACTACCCCCTGAGTGATGAAATACTTCATCTCGGAGTTCAACCCTTACTCTGAGATTTTTAAAATTTTATTCACAGAAGAGGGTGTCTCTGGCCAGGCCTGTATTTATTGCTCAGCCCTAGTTTCCCAGAGGGCAGTTCAGAGTCAACCACATTGCTGTGGGTCTGGAGTCATATGTAGGTCTGACCAGGTAAGGCTGGCAGATTTCATTCCCGAAAGTAAACCAGTTGGGCTTTTCCGACAATGGATTCATGATCATCAGAAGATTCTTAATTCCAGATGTTTATTGAATTCACACTCCACCATCTGCTACGGCAGGATTCAAACCCAGGTCCCCAGTACATTACCTGTGTCTCTGGATTTACAGGCTATTGATAATACCACTAGGCCATAGCCTCCCCCTCGTCTCTCTCACGAAAGTAAACAACGTTTCCTACCTACTTTATTAAGATTCCTAATAACTCTATATATTTAAATAAGATTGTCTCCCACCCTTCTAACCTCCAGCGAGTAAGGGCCAACCTACTCAACCTGTCCTCAGAAGACAGTGCCTCCATTGCTGGAATAAGCTGAGTGAACCTTCTCTGGATCGTCTCCAATGCCAGTGTATCCTTCCTCAGATAAGGGACCCAGAACTGCTCACAGTATTCCAGTTGTGGTCTGACGAATGCCTTGATTGGTTTTAAAAAGATTCCTGCACTCTCCTATCTTGAACTCCCTCCTGAGACAACTTCTACTCTTTTGGGCAGTTAGCATGAGGGAAATGGGAAAAAGAAAATTCATACCTCGATCTTACAGGAGTGAAACCATGATATCATTCGACGTGACGGCACTGTTCACTGCTCCTGATGAACACCTGGTGAAGGAGCAGCGTTCCGAAAGCTAGTACTTTCAAATAAACCTGTTGGACTATCACCTGGTGTTGTGTAATTTTTAACAATCTTATTGAACAGCATAACAAATTTGAGGGGCTGAACAGCATGCTCCTGTTTCTATGGAAGACCCTCGTTGAAGCCAGTCTGAATACCTGCCTCCTAGGCTTGATGCAAAAACGGAGTGTCCTGCCTGTGGGAAATGAACCCCAGTATCCCTCAAATCACTAGGGAGGGGGTAAGACAGAATGGCCTCCTGAGCGAGCTGGTGTTATTCACTCACGGGATGTGGCCAAGCCAGCATCTACTGCCCATCTCTAATTTCCCAGAGGGCAGTTAAGAGGCAACCACATTGCTGTGGGTCTGGAGTCACATCTGAAGATTGACACGGTCTTCCTTAGTCCAGGGTTTTGTGGAAGGAGGGGATGTATTCGTCGTTTCTCTGGAGTGTATGTTCATACAGTCGTGGAGTTATAGATATGTACAGCACGGAAATAGACCCTTCAGTCCAATTCATCCATGATGACCAAATATCCTAAATTAATCTAGTCCCATTTGACAGCATTTACCCCCATCCCTCTAAACCCTTCCTATTCATATACCCATCCAGTTGCCTTTTAATTGTACCAGCCTCCACCACTTCCTCTGGCAGCTCATTCCATACATTCCCACCCTCTGCATGAAAAAGTTGTCCCTTAGTTCCTTTTTATATCTTTCCCCTCTCACCCTAAACCTATGCTCCCTAGTTCTGAACTCCCCCATCCCAGGGAAAAGACTTTGTCTATTTACCCTATCCATGCCCCTCATGATTTTATAAACCTCATGTGTGTGTACAAACGAGTGTGTGCATGGGGTCACCCCACCTGCTGGTTGTCTGGATGTGAAGGTGGGTGTGAGCATGAGGGGGTGTGTGTGCCTCCAGGCGCACGTGTGTACAATTGTGCATTTATGCACGGGAGCACGTCTGTGTGTGTACAGTGCATGTGACAGAGTGAGCAGGAGTGAACATGATTGCGTAAGCAGTGTGTGTAGATGGTGTGTAAGCAGGTGTGAGTATGCGAGAGCAGCCTGAGTGTGTGCTTATTTTCCACACGATACTATGAAGCTGCCTGTCCCTGACTCGCGGTTATTGAACCCTTCTGGTTAATGAGTTTCTTTCACATAGCTCAGATAAGAGAGAGAAAGAATTGTTAGGGTCCTTTGTGTTGAATCAGTCTAATACAGATTGAACGAGAACTGTGCAGAGTGGTATCATTAACCTGCAGGTCAGAAAAACACTTCCCGCCAGAGAACTGAGACCTTCAGGAAATCACGACCAGCTTCTTTGCCAGATTAGGGAGGAGATTGGATTCATTCAGAATGCTGCACCTCACTAACGCTCTGGACTGAACCCCCAGTTTGATATAAAATCCTCCTCTCTGATCACCAAGGTCAGGAACATGAGCTGAAGAGCCCTGCTATTTCATCAAACACTCCCAGGTCTGGGACAGCACGGGGTTAGATAGTGGTAAAGCTCCCTCTACACCATCCCCATCAAACACTCCCAGGTCTGGGACAGCACGGGGTTAGATACAGAGTAAAGCTCCCTCTACACCATCCCCATCAAACACTCCCAGGTCTGGGACAGCACGGGGTTAGATACTGGTAAAGCTCCCTCTACACCATCCCCATCAAACACTCCCAGGTCTGGGACAGCACGGGGTTAGATAGTGGTAAAGCTTCCTCTACACCATCCCCATCAAACACTCCCAGGTCTGGGACAGCACGGGGTTAGATACAGAGTAAAGCTCCCTCTACACCATCCCCATCAAACACTCCCAGGACAGGGACAGCAGCACGGGGTTAGATACAGAGTAAAGCTCCCTCTACACCATCCCCATCAAACACTCCCAGGTCTGGGACAGCACGGGGTTAGATACTGGTAAAGCTCCCTCTACACCATCCCCATCAAACACTCCCAGGTCTGGGACAGCACGGGGTTAGATACTGGTAAAGCTTCCTCTACACCATCCCCATCAAACACTCCCAGGACAGGGACAGCATGGAGTTAGATACAGAGTAAAGCTCCCTCTACACCATCCCCATCAAACACTCCCAGGACAGGGACAGCACGGGGTTAGATACTGGTAAAGCTCCCTCTACACCATCCCCATCAAACACTCCCAGGTCTGGGACAGCACGGGGTTAGATACTGGTAAAGCTCCCTCTACACCATCCCCATCAAACACTCCCAGGACAGGGACAGCATGGAGTTAGATACAGAGTAAAGCTCCCTCTACACCATCCCCATCAAACACTCCCAGGACAGGGACAGCACGGGGTTAGATACTGGTAAAGCTCCCTCTACACCATCCCCATCAAACACTCCCAGGTCTGGGACAGCACCAAAATTGGAATTTCTCTGGCAGGTTGATCACTTCTGATGTGAAGGACATTTCGCAAGATCCGTGACGCCAATAGAAAGAGCAGATCATCCGATCAGAATTCATTTGATGTGCATCTTTTGAATAAATCCCAATGGGAAACTTTTGTCTCAGATTGCAAAGGGGAAGGTCACTGAGGACTGGGAAGGTCCCTGCAGAGCTGGAAGGGCCCTAGGAGGTGGGAGGTGAGGTGCCAACGTCTACGGGCTCCTCACTGGGATACAAAGCTCTGCCTGGAGATCATCCACAAAGCTGTGACTCAGTTAGTGATTTGCCCTAAAACAGATTATCTGGTCACTAGCCCATCATCATTTGTGGGATCTTGCTGTGTACAACTCGGTCGCTGCCTTACAACAGCAACAGCATTTCGTCAGTAACTTCACCGGCTGTAAACCGCAGACATAATACAGCTCCAAAGGGCGTCATTCGGTCCATCTTGTCCATGCCAACCCGATGGACACTCAGCTGTCCTTTCTAATCCCATCTTCCTGCACACAGTCAAAGCCCTTCAGTTTACTGTATTTAAAGTGCAGATCCAGAAAGAGTTCAGGGTCTCTGTCTCCACCACTAACTCAGGCTGGAATGTTGTGGGTTTGTGTGCAGACCTAGTTAAATGGAACCTTTTGTTTCTCATGTCCTTTCAGACGCTGACAGACAGAGCTTGCTGATCTTGTGCAATTCTGTCAAGACGTTTGCTGCTTTCCCTCCAATTATTGCAGTCAGGATCAGCTTGCTGGTCTCCTGTGTGTTTTTGTAAAATTTCACCATGATGTTTTGATCTGAACGCAGTAAGAAGGTGCCCGCTCAATGCTCTCAACTCTGTTTCCCAGTCTGCGCGCTGGCTGCTGTGGGTAAGTGGATATGGAAAGCACGGAGTCATGGAGAGAGAGGACAAGGTGATTTAATCCGTTTGAGTGCTCAGATGATATCATCAGCCAGAAGGGCTGGGCTTTGAATGGTTTGAACATCAGGCCAGGACCCCATCACGCTGACATTTTAGTTAATGGGATGAGATCCTGGGCTTTACTGGAGTCTGCACGGTCTCTTTGTGAGACTCACTGCCTTTTTCTGATTAAATGTGCTGAATGGAATTTTTATGTACTTCATGCTCGGGCTAATGTTTCTCAGCTCTGCCCTCCCCTCTTCTAAATGTCTTTTTTTTAACTTTGCCCATTCCTTCTCCATTGCCCTCTTATACACCCCTAGTCCCCTTATTCCTTCCCCTCCCCTTCCTTTTCCTCTTATCCACCACTGCTCTGCTCCAGATTTTCATCACCATCCCTCCTCCTCTGCCAGATAATCCATAGGTTCCCAATACCATCCAGTCTGGAGAACTTGAGCTCTAGGGAGAAGCTGGGGCTGTTTTCCCTGGAGCATCAGAGACTAAGGGGTGACCTTATAGAGGTTTATAAAATCATGAAGGGCACAGACCAGGGTGAATAAACAAGGTTTTTTCCCTGGGGTGGGGGAGTCCAGAACTAGAGGGCATAGGTTCAGGATGAGAGGGGAAAGATTTCAAAGGGGTCTAAAGGACAACATTTTCACACAGAGAGTTGTATGTATATAGAATGAGCTGCCAAAGAAAGTAGTGAAGTCTGACACAATTACGGCATTTAAAAGGCATCTGATTTGGTACATGAATAGGAAGGGCTTGGAGGGATATGGACCAAGTGCTGGCAAATGGGACTAGATTAGGTTGGGATATCTGGTCAGCATGGACGAGTTGGACCAAAGGGTCTTTTTCCATGCTGTATATCTCTATTAGTCTATGACTCCAAGCCCATCCACTAATTTTCACAGAGAATTATCTGTGAGTCAAACAGTGATTACTTCACTGCCTGAAATCAGCAACAGAGACAGACAGACAGAAACGCAGACAAAGGCACACAGGTACACAAAGAGAGGCACACACATGGACACGCAAACAGAGACACACATACACAAGACAATGTGACACTGACAGAGAGAGAGATGCAGTCAGAAACACACAGATAGAAAGAGAGAAAAAAACTCACAGACATAGAAACATACATATACACGATGGTGTGACACACATCAACAGAGGGAGATGCACAGAGAGAGACGCACACATACACTCTTCCCTGTTATGAAGCCAAGTTGATTTTATTTGATTTTATGATGTATTTCTCAATGCTCTGTAATTACATCCTTTCTAACAGACTGATTTTCCAAATATTAAGCATTAAGCTAACTGGTCCATTATTGCCAGTTTTATACCTCTTTCTTTTTAAATAAAGGTATAATTGAGAGGTACAATTCGAACTATTATACTATTCAATTGAAGCATTCCAAAGGACACTAGATGGTTTTTTTTAGGTTGTAATATCAGGCAGGGATATGGGACAAGGCACAAGATTGTCACTAGAGTTGGTACAGACATGACGGGCTGAATAGTCTCTTTCCGTACTGTAATAAATTCGGTGATCCTGTATAAGGATAAATTAAAGGCAACTGCCTGTCATCTTCACCAGACCAATTAGAGTCAGCCTAGCCACCAATACCCACATCCTGTGAATGAATTAATAAACTCCAAATGTCTTACCCTAGACTTCCTACATTCTCTATTCCCTCAGATAAAAATGTTACAGAACACATCCTTCACTGGTAAATCACCAGTTCCTTTCATTTCAGAGGGAATTACGTGAACCGTCTGTTCCTTATTCTCATCTGATCATTCTGCTTTCAGTCACCACTCCCAGGGGTGAATGGTTACCAAATACACAGCCCTGATGGGAGATCTTGTGGTACAGTGGGTACTGTCTCTACCTCTGGGCTAGGAGCTCTCAGTTTACAATCTCACACCAGGACATGTTGACAATGGAAGTGCATGAGTAACAAGATTGAACAGGTTGACTGTCCAAAAACCAGCCGGCAGCACCAAAGAGCCAGACAGCACCCCCTGGTCAACCATTATCCAGTAGGCAAGGGTCTTCCCGAAAAGCATGGACCCATTGAAAGGAGGCCCATGGCCCAGCCCTCTGGAAAGAAGGCTTGCCCAAAGGTTACTGAGCAGTTCTGGGGTGTGGGTGTCTGTGCAAGATATTGCTCCCATAGTCAATATTTCTTTAACTTGTTCAGAGATGTGGGCATCACTGGCTGGGCCATTTACTGCAGATGGCAATTAAGAGTCAACCACATTGCTGTGGGTCTGGAGTCACATCTAGGCCAAGCCAGGTAAGGATGGTGGATTTCCTTCCCTAAAGGATGTTAGTGAACCAGATGAGATTTTACAAAGAACTGATGACCAAAGGAGGTTCAGAAGAGCTTTACCAGGATGTTGCTGGGTATGGAAGGTTTGAGTTATTAAAAAGGCTGGATAGATTGGGACTTTTTTTTAATGGAGCGTAGGAGTTTGAGAGGCGACCTTATAGAAGTTTATAAAATAATATGAGGGGTTTGGATAGAGTTAATGGTAGTTGTCCTTTCCCTAGGGTGGGGGATTTCAAGACTAGGGGACTTTTTTTTTAAACACAGAGGGTAGTTCATGTGTGGAATGAACTTCCTGAGGAAGTGGTGGGTGTGCGCACAGTTAGAGTGTTTAAAAGACATTTGGATAAGTACATGAAGAGGAAAGGTTTGGAGGGATATGGGCCAGGAGCAGGCAGGTGGGACTGGTTTAGCTTGGGATTACAGTCGGCACAGACTGGTTGGACCAAGGGCTTTGTTTCTCGTGCTGTATGACTTAATGACGATGATCATGATCATGGTCACCATCGTTGATCAGCTTTGAATTATTTTATTATCTAATAATAGAATTTGAATTCCACCAGCTCTCACTGGCTGCGGGTCTGGAGTCACTGTCGGCCAGACTGGGTAAGGATGGCAGATTTCCTTCCCTGAAGGACATTAGTGAATGAGATGGGTTTTTACAACAACTGATTATCATGATCATTAACATGGTCAGTTTTAAATTCCAGATTTTATTATCTAATTGAATTTGAATTCCACCAGCGGTCGTGGTGGGATTTGAACCTGGGTGCCCATGGCAATAATTGGGCCCTCTGGATGACTATGCAAGTGACAAAACCATCCCCTCCCAGTGCATCATAACACACTGTTCAGAGATGTTAGGACACCCCTCAGAAGCAGATGGGACTTGAAGCCTCTTAAATTTAAAGGACTATTTTGCACATGGACATTACAGAAAGATTAATGTTCAGCAGTCCATTGTCAATAGAAGAGACACATGAGAGGCTAAAATCTCAAAAGGATTTTAGATTTCCTTTTTGTTTCAAGGCCATCATTAGACTCTCAATCCCAGATTTGTTTTTAAATTGAATTTGACTTCCACTGTCTGTCTTGGGGGGATTCAGACCCGGGTCCCTCAAGCACCACCTCAGTCTGTGGATGTACTATCATTAAGCCCTCACCTTGCTGTGTAGTTAAGGCTTCCACATGACAGAATGAGGAAATGGTAGAGACTGAATGGCTCTGAAAGGACCCACCAGCTACAATGTCAGGAGGAAAGCAGGCAGTAATCAGAGTGGTCAGGAGTCACCCATTTCAACGTTCAAGTTGCAGATTAAAGCTTGGAATCAATCTGTATTGAAAACATTCAGTGCCAGCTGGAAAAGAAAACCAACAGGAAAAGTGCAGAAAGGTGTTTTTTCTTTGAAAAATAAATTATTTATTAGGTACAAATGAATGTGCGTGTCTCATGGTTAAACAGCATTAAGAGAAAGGATTACATGATGGAATTTCTCTGTCGGAGGAGGTTTAGCATGCTCAGAACGCTGTTCAACAAGGGAAACGAGACCCAGGTTAGTTCACACCCAAAGACATGCAGGGCAGAGCAGAGCAACTAGTTTAACAACGTGAGTACCCACAGCTGCTCTCAGTGTGGGGATGTCATGCTTTCAGTGTGGGGATGTCATGCTTTCAGTGTGGGGATGTCATGCTTTCAGTGTGGGGATGTCATGCTCTGGTCTTGGGGATGGTCAAGCTCAGGATTTTAGATCAGCAGAAGAAGCCAGGAGGGGGCGATGGTGAGCAGCTTCAGTGGGGGGAGCCGTGAGCTGTAAGGGTGGGCAGGAAACTGGGGATAAACGATGGCTAGCCAAAAGCTCTCAAACCTGCCTCCTTTTAAAACTTCTGTCCTCAGGGTGCCCCTGCAATTAGATCTGCGCACCACAGTTCCTCTCCTAGACACAACAATCCTTATTGGCCAACTCAGGCAGAAAGTCAGGCTACACCAACAGAAAGACTGGGCGCCTCCTAGCAGAGCGCTTTATGGAACATCTCCGGGACACCTGCACCAATCAACCACACCGCCCTGTGGCCCAACATTTCAACTCCCCCTCCCACTCTGCCGAGGACATGGAGGTCCTGGGCCTCCTCCATAGCCGCTCCCTCACCACCCGACGTCTGGAAGAAGAACGCCTCGTCTTCCGCCTTGGAACACTTCAACCCCAGGGCATCAATGTGGACTTCAACAGTTTCCTCATTTCCCCTTCCCCCACCTCACCCCAGTTCCAAACTTCCAGCTCAGCACCGTCCCCATGACCTGTCCTACCTGCCTATCTTCCTTTCCACCTATCCACTCCACCTTCCTCTCTGACCTATCACCTTCCTCCCCACCCCCATTCACCTATTGTACTCTATGCTACTTTCTCCCCACCCCCACATTCCTCTCATATATCTCTCCACCCTGCAGGCACTCTGCCTGTATTCCTGATGAAGGGCTTTTGCCCGAATTGTCGATTTCCTGCTCCTCGGATGCTGCCTGAACTGCTGTGCTTTTCCAGCACCACTCTAATCTAGAAACAGAAATAGCTGGAAAAGCTCAGCAGGTCTGGCACCAGCTGTGGAGAGAAATCAGAGTTAACATTTTAGGTTGAGTCACCGGACCGAAACATTAACGCTGATTTCTCTCCACAGACGCTGAGCTTTCCCAGCTATTTCTGTTTTTGTTTCTGATTTACAGCATCCACAGTCCTTTTGGCTTTTAGTAAGCCAGGCTATTCTACTTTGAAAAGCATCACAGCCCTGCTCACTTCACCGTCACCACTTGATTGCTGTCCCCAAGCCTTGTCCCTCCTAGAAAATATGGCTGGAGAAATCAACTGTGGAAGACCTCACAATCGAGCTTAACTCCATCCATAAACAACATCCACTTCCAGGTGCATTCCAGACCCAGTATCTTCACTGGCCAGCAGTTAAGAATCTGATGGATGTGAATCCTTCCACAGGGAATCCAGTCAGGAACGTGTTCCCTCCCCCATTTTTTCTACAATCTCGAAACCCAAGGCACTGAGTGAATCCCAAATACCACACTTCCTAAAGTTAGCAATCTAATTGATCATAAAATATGGTTTGGATGCTTATTACAAATATTAATTAGATGGACTAAATACACATGTTAACTACAATTACTTATTATTAACATATGCTAATTTCCAATACTAACTTCAAATGCTAATACTATATGTTTATTCGAAACACTTTTTTTACACATACCAATAACATAGAATGGCAAATGCTTATTGCAATTCATAACTCATTACAAATGTTCATTACATACACTGATTATCGATCTTAACGAACTACAAATACTAACTGGCAAAATGTCCGTGGCTCTGTTCACATTCAGCTGATGGATGGAGGATTTTCTGACTGACCGAACTGCGATGGAATTAACATAGATGTATCAGATACCTGCTCCATAGAGCCACTTAGTGGCCAAGGGTTGCAACTGTGACGTGACAGTTGACATAGCAAAATTCAATGTGAAATACTGACTGAAATTTAATATGGGAATCAAAAAACACAGTCAAAACTCAACGTCTGGAAGTAAGGTTTGTCGGACCTGGCTAAGACTCCCTTTTTAAAAAACAACTAATATACCGTTACATTCAAAAATAAAGGGTCAGAATGAAGAAGCAAAATGCAAGTTAAGGCTTCCTTTGCCCATTGCTGAATCATAATTTAGCTCTTTCAAGCTCATTATTCAGAAAGAAAAGCCTCATGCTTAAGGATAAAAAGACAGACACAAAAGAAGACTTGTCTTTGTGTTGTGTTTTTCAGTTCAGGACATCCCATGGCACTTTTCAACCTATGAAGTACTTGATGAATTGCAGCCACTATTGTAATATTTGAAATGCAGCAGCTTGCATACAGCAAGCTCCTACAAACAGCACGGTGATCTGGGAGAATAAGGAATAAATGTTGGCCAGGACACCTGAAAAGTTACCCTCAATACCTTTTTAAAATAGTGCTGCAGGATCCTTAGATAGGAGTCAGCACTTGGAAGCCCCTTCTGAAAGGCAGCTCCTCTGACAGTGCGGCACTCCCTCAGCACTGACCCTCCGACAGTGCGGCACTCCCTCAGCACTGACCCTCTGACAGTGCAGCACTCCCTCAGCACTGACCCTCCGACAGTGCGGCACTCCCTCAGTACTGACCCTCTGACAGTGCGGCACTCCCTCAGCACTGACCCTCCGACAGTGCCCACCCCCTCAGCACTGACCCTCCGACAGGGCAGCACCCCCTCAGCACTGACCCTCCGACAGTGCGGCACTCCCTCAGCACTGACCCTCTGACAGTGCGGCACTCCCTCAGCACTGACCCTCCGATAGTGCCCACTCCCTCAGCACTGACACTCCGACAGTGCCCACTCCCTCAGCACTGACCCTCCGACAGTGCCCACTCCCTCAGCACTGACCCTCCGACAGTGCCCACTCCCTCAGCACTGACCCTCCGACAGTGCAGCACTCCCTCAGCACTGACCCTCTGACAGTGCCAACTCCCTCAGCACTGACCCTCCGACAGTGCAGCACTCCCTCAGCACTGACCCTCTGACAGGGCGGCACTCCCTCAGTACTGACCCTCCGACAGTGCAGCACCCCCTCAGTACTGACCCTCCGACAGTGCGGCACTCCCTCAGTACTGACCCTCCGACAGTGCGGCACTCACTCAGTACTGACCCTCTGACAGTGCGACACTCCCTCAGTACTGACCCTCTGACAGTGCGGCACTCCCTCAGTACTGACCCTCTGACAGTGCGGCACTCCCTCAGCACTGACCCTCTGACAGTGCCCACTCCCTCAGTACTGACCCTCCGACAGTGCGGCACTCCCTCAGTACTGACCCTCTGACAGTGCAGCACTCCCTCAGCACTGACCCTCTTGACAGTGCCCACTCTCTCAGTACTGACCCTCCAACAGTGCGGCACTCCCTCAGTACTGACCCTCCGACAGTGCCCACTACCTCAGCATTGACCCTCCGACAGTGCCCACTCCCTCAGCATTGACCCTCCGACAGTGCGGCACTCCCGTTACTGACCCTCTGACAGTGCGGCACTCCCTCGGTACTGACCTTCCGACAGTGCAGCACTCCTTAAGCACTGACCCTCTGACAGTGCGGCACTCCCTCAGTACTGACCCTCTGACAGTGCGGCACTCCTTCGGTACTGACCTTCCGACAGTGCAGCACTCCTTAAGCACTGACCCTCCGACAATGCAGCACGCCCTCAGCACAGGCCTTCTGACAGCGCGGCACTCCCTCAGTACTGACCCTCTGACAGTGCGGCACTCCCTCAGTACTGACCCTCTGACAGTGCGGCACTCCTTCGGTACTGACCTTCCGACAGTGCAGCACTCCTTAAGCACTGACCCTCTGACAATGCAGCACTCCCTCAGTACTGACCCTCTGACAGTGCGGCACTCCCTCAGTACTGACCCTCTGACAGTGCGGCACTCCCTCGGTACTGACCCTCTGACAGTGCCGCACTCCCTCGGTACTGACCCTCCGACAGTGCAGCACTCCCTCAGTACTGACCCTCTGACAGTGCGGCACTCCCTCAGTACTGACCCTCTGACAGTGCGGCACTCCCTCAGCACTGACCCTCTGGCAGTTCAGCACTCTCTCGGTGCTCACCCTCTGACAATGTAGCACTCCCTTGGTACTGCACTGTACTATCAGAGTGAATCACATTAAAACAAAATCCAACTTCTCTCACCAAAATATTAAAAATCATCATTTGATGTAAAAGTCCAGCTTGGCACTCAATACCAGAAATATCAATATTATATTCAATTAATAACACTGTCCCACAATGCACCACTTTGATCTGTTTTGGTATGTTGGTAAGCACTCATCCTGCTTTGCCAGTGTACTGATCTGATACCACAGGAACTATATTATTGAGGTGGTTAGATTCATAATGTGGGAGAATTTGGAAGGTTATGGCTTGACACGATATAGCTGTTGACAGGAGGAGCCAGGAGCTTACCCTATAAAAGGTGTTCTGATATACAAAGGAACGCGAGGAATTGTCCGTTGTGCTGATTGGTAGGGTTTTTTTTATTTAAAGAAGAACACAAGTTTTCTTTGGGGAACAGAGGGCTGTTATTCCACTTTTATTAATCTCCCATCCCACTGCTCTGTTTCCTCACTGCATCTAGCCCTCATCTCTACTTACTTAGTGTCCTGCTGTATTATTCATCTTTCTTTGCACCTCACTTCCCTTCGTAACACCCCAAACCTGTCCAGAAGCAAATCAAATTGCCTCACACCTCAGCTTCCATTTCCTACATCCTGGTGAACCTGTTGAATGGTATTTGACAAACGTGGCATGTGATACTCATAACGGTAAGCAAGCATTTGACATGGTGGCTGGATGGATGTTTATATTCTGTGACTTGAGCTGTATGAAGGAAATGGGATGGTTAACTAGGGAAGTACAGTGAATATGAAAAGGAACAAATATACCTTTGGCCAAACCCAGCTGAATTCAGATTTAGTCCGAAGACGTAACAGAAACAGTTTATTGGCATTTCGGGCAAAAGCCTTTTATCAGGCTTTTGCCCGAAATGTCGATTTTCCTGCTCCTCGGATGCTGCCTGACCTGCTGTGCTTTTCC
Organism: Chiloscyllium plagiosum; assembly: GCF_037043375.1. Lineage (NCBI taxonomy): Eukaryota > Metazoa > Chordata > Chondrichthyes > Orectolobiformes > Hemiscylliidae > Chiloscyllium > Chiloscyllium plagiosum. Next base: position 6,447,582 of record NW_028270180.1, read on the forward strand.
AGCACCATTATAATCTAAACTGCAGTTTCCAGCATCTGCATGTCCTCACTTTTGCCTAGAAACAGTTTATTGTTCACCACAAGACACACTAAAAAAGAGCTGTGAAATTGATTTTGGGGGGGGGGGGGGTATTAGTATAATGATAATGTCACTGGATTAGTAAATCCAGAACGACAAATTCCAGTGTTCTGGTAATATGACTTCAAATCCCAGCACAGCAAATCTTGGATAGAGTAGATAGGCTCAAGCTGCTCCTGCTGGTAAAAGAATGCGAGGGCATTGATTTAAAGTGATGTGCAAAGGAAGCGAGAGTGTGATATGAGAAAAACCCTTTCTCACCCAGCAAGTAATTAGGATACGGAATATACTGGATCCCATTTACCATCCCCCTGAGAAAAAGAACAGGAAATGACATCACCATAGGAGATGATGTCACCACAGGAAATGACATCACCAATCCAAGGCAGCCCAAACATATGAATAGAAAGCAGGCTACACCACCAGCGCTTCATCCGGAGGCTCACTGAAGATTTAGATTGGATTACCTACAGTGTGGAAACAGGCCCTTCGGCCCAACCAGTTCACATCAACCCTCCGAAGAGCGACCCACTTTCCCTTGACTAATGCATCTAACACTACGGGCAATTTAGCATGGCCAATTTACCTGACCTGCACATCTTTTGGACTGTGGGAGGAAACCAGAGCACCCGGAGGAAACCCACGCAGACACGGGGAGAATGTGCAAACTCCACGCAGACAGTCACCCGAGGCTGGGATCAAACCTGGGACCCTGGTGCTGTGAGGCTGCAGTGCTAACCACTGAGCCACCGTGCCATCCAGTTTGGTCCCACTTAGTAGGGTGACAAAACGTCTGAAGATGAACCTCCCAGCTCAGCGAGCAAACCTACATCCAGAATTTCAACCTGAGCTACAAATCTTCTCAAAACTCGCTAACGGAATACACTGCCTGGAAAAGTGGTGGAAGCAGGTTCAACTGAGGCATTCACGATGGACACTGGATGATTATTTGGATAGAAATAGTGTGCAGGGAGATGGGGAAAAGGAAGGGTAACCAAAATGGTGTAGACTGATGGGCTGAATGGCCTCCTTCTTCACCAGAACAATTCTGTGAATCTGTGGTGAAATTTGCATTTTAAAAAATTTAGAATAAAGAGCAGGACTAATAGTAGAGGGATATGGGCCAAGTGCTGGCAAATGGCACTAGATTAGGTTAGGATATTTGGTCAGCATGGACGAGTTGGACCAAAGGGTCTGTTTCCAGGCTGTACAACTTTATGACTCTAGGTAAACATTGTCGATTGTTGAGTTCATCCCTGGTCTAGTCTACTATGACTCCAGACCTGCAACAATCTGGGTGACTCTTTAATGCTTTCTGGGGAATAAATGTTGGCCTTATCACTGATGCTCCACGTCCCATGAACAAACAATACGCCTGAGTTTATAATCCAAGTTATAATATTAATCATCTACAAGGTGAAGGTGTGGTTGACATTAATAGTGGTGAAACTGGATAAGTACCTGAAGGAGGAAAGGATGGGAGAGTGCTGGCTTGGTAGGGGCAGTGGTGGAAGAGGTGGTTGGACAGTTAGTTTAGTTGGCTATGTGTCTAGTGAATGGATCAAATCAATGCTGTTCCCAAGGGATTCAAATTCTGTTCCAGCAGGGGCCAACCTTCCCATCACACCCTTAAATCACACTATGATTCAGTGAATAATCACCCAGGACTTGCCTTCATCAGAGAAATGGAAGACAGGAGAAAGGATACATAGGTGTACACTTCGACGCAGAGAGAGGGTCTCATATCCCCTTTCAGCAGCAGGGAATCCCCCAACTGTCCATTCTATTTCCTTTGTGCAGCTCAAGTCATGCAACAGAAAAATATATTTAGCAACTCCATTACATATTCATCAGTCGGTCAGATTTTCAACCCTGGGGCAGGGTTGGACCTGATGGGCTGAAGGGCCTGCTTTATTGCTATAAAGTTGATGTAATACTACGTGAAAACTAACATGAGGAGGCACATGGAGGCAGAGAAAGATAAAAAGACTCAAATTCAGATGACGACCTTTTGGAGGACAGATATTTGGGTCAAAATCCTGGAATTGCCTCCCTCAGGGCATTGCGGGTCAACCTACAGCACGTGGAGTGTTGCGGTTCAGGAAGGCAGCTCACTCCTACTTTCCCAAGGGGCAACTAGGGACAGGCAGCAAATGCTAGTGACACCCACATCCCACAGATTAATATTTTAAAAAGGTTGAGAGGAAGGACTTGCTAGTGAGAGTAAAAGTTGGGTAAGAGTTGCTCACTTCTACTTATAATTCTAACATCCACCTGTGCTTTCAGTCTAAATCTTACTTCAAACTTGAGATCCAGGGTTCAGCATGTTATTACAACCTGGGTCCTAATGCATTTGGAGTAGATAGCATAATTTTAAGAACTGGCAGGATAACTGATTTTTCCAGTAGCTTGTGTAGACCTTTGGTCTTTACAACATTATGTGTGAGCGATCAAGTACAGAGATTTCTTGAACAGAAGCAGCAAGCTCAACCTTCCCTGATAACTTACCCCAAAACTTGGTTACCTATTGGTTAGAGCGAGGATCCGCATTCTCCAACTTTAGTCCAAATCTCATGGCTTTAATGGGGATTCGAAACTTTCACCACAGGACTGATCAACATCAATCAGCTGTAATGGCTTGAGATTATTTGGCTCTGATCTAACGTAGATATTGAATCTGAATCCGACCCAATGACTCCGATAGGACATTTAAGTGGAATCTTAGTGGCCCAATCCGGCTCCTCCAATGGGATCACAGACTCACACAGTTCATGAGGCTTTTCAGCCCATTGTTCCTGTACTGGCTCTTCAATAGAGCTCTCCCCTTAGTCACACTCTTTCCCCACAGCCCTGTTCTTTTCAAGTATTTATCCAATTCTGATTTTGAAAGTGAATATTCAGTCAGTTCTGTTGCTCTTTGAGACAGTGTGACCCAGATCGTCATCACCCTGGTGTGTTTAAACTCTCATCTCCCCTCTGGGTCTTAAATCCATGCTCTCTAGTTCCTGACAGACCCGTGCTATTAGGATCAGCTCTCTCTATCCACTCTGTTACTCACCATTGTCAATATGTCATCTTGTTGGACATATTGTGATCACAAAGCAACTTGGCAAAGTTGAGCGGAGAGGAGGGGGGGGGGGAAATGTGGTTAAGGAAGAGAGAAATTGGCTCAAAATAATTTGCTGGTACCTTTTCTCCAATCGCAAAACAAGCAGCTGTTTGTGTGAGACAGTGTGTGTGTGCGAGCGCATGTATGAGCGTGAACGTCTGTGTGCTTGAGTCTGTTGTGTGTGTGTGTGTAGATGTGAAAGTTTCTGAGTCAATATGTAAGTGTGTGAATGTGTCTGTGAGTGAGTGTGCATGTGTGAGTGGGTGTGTATTTCTATGAGTGTAAGCGTCGGTGAGTGTGTTTGAGAGAGTGAATGAGAGTGTGTATGAGTGCTTGTGAGCGTGAAAGTGTGTGGCTGGATGAGTGTGTTTGGTGGGGGTGGGGTTGGGGTGAAGACAGGCTCTGTGACCAATTCACAGGGTGTGGTGAGGGCGGGGGTGGTTTCTGGGACACTGCGGGAGAGCGGGAATCTGGAACGGATCAGTTTACATAAAGACCCAGAGCCGTCTCACAGTCCACACACACTGACATCCCCAAAACAAAGCCAGGGTCTCTCCATACCCCACACAAATCCCTCCCACACCCCTCCCTCCCCTCCAACTCTTCATTTAAAGCAGTTACACTTTAGACCAGAACTGACTGAATTCTTGGACCCACCACTGGTGTCTTCAGACCCAGGCGGCTGCTGCTGCTGGGGCTGCTGGTGCTGCTGCTGGTGCTGATGCAGGAGGTGGCAATGAGAAACCCGCAGCTCCCCTTCAGTGCCGCTGTCCAGTTGTCCCACTGGTGGAGGCCAGGGAAGCTCTTTAATTACCTTAATCTCTACTGTAGAGGGAGGCAGTGGGGGGGGGAAGGGGGGATGGGGAGGAGAGGACAAACAGGAGGGAGAAAAGAGAAACGAGAACAGTCAGGCAAGGTTGAGCAGAGAAGACTCAGAAAACGCTGCAGAGTAAAGCAAGAGAGATAAAATCTGAGAAGGAGAAAGAGTGAGATCGGAGCTGTGGGATCCTCCTGCTGGTCTAGTGAACTGCACCATCTCAATTCACCTCACTCCCCAGAACGTGTTGGAGCTGAGATGGGGGTTGGAGGTTAGTGATGTCCCCACCTGCATGGGCGATACGAGACTGAATTCCCATGAGCTGCTAGACTTGATGGGAAAGCGGAGATATGACTGAACTGGAAAGCTTAGAATTGTCCTCCAGTGAGACATATAATAGAGAGGCCTCTTCAGGCCAGTATTAACAGTCCCTGGACTGTCTTCAAATTCTCCAGACTTGGACCATAAGAATAGGAACACTTCATAGCCATCACTACACTCAGGTCTGAAAACAACAAATGCTGGAGATCCCAACAGCTCAGACAGCATCCATGGAGAGAGAGAGCAGGCTAAGTCTTGATGGCTCTTCATCTGATGGATGCTGTCTGACCCACTGTGATCTCCAGCATTTGTTGTTTTCAGTACAGATTCCAGCGTCTGCAGGAATTTGCTCCTACTGCACTCAGGTCAGTTAACCTCAAACACTGGGGAGGACAGTTTCAGGATCAGGGGCCGAGCATTTATGTTCGAGACGTGGCGCACTCTGTCCGGCTCTGGTTGCCCTGCTCCAGGAGGGATATTATTAAATTGGAGAGTGTTCAGGAAAGATTTGCAAGGATATTAATGGGACTGGAGAGTTTGAGTTGGAAGGAGAGGCTGGGACGTTTGTCACTGGAGTACAGGAGGGGTGACCTTATAAAGGTTTATAAAATCATGAGGGGCCCAGATAAGGTGAATAGCCCAGGTCTTATCCCCAGGGTAAGGGAGTTCAAAACTAGAGGGCATGGAGTTAAGGTGAGAGGGGAAAGATTTAAAAGGGACCTGAGGGGCAACTTCTTTACAAAAGGGGGTGGTGCATGTATGGAACGAGTTGCCAGAGGAAGAGGTAAGTACAGGTACAATTACAATATTTAGAAGATATTTGGACAGGTACCTGAATAGGAAAGGGATCTGGGCCAAATGCTGGTAAATGCATCGAGTTCAGTTGGGAAACGTGGTCAGCATGGACGAGTTGGACTGAGAGGTCTGTATGTGTACTGTATGACTCGATGACTGAATGCATTTACTCAAAGGCTTGTGAATCTCTGGCATTCCTCTCCCCCAGAAGGATGTGAATGCCCTATCAGAGATACCTACGGCTAGGTTCAGCATATTATTGGTCAAAGGGAATCCAGGGAAAATGTTTGGTGGGTGGAAAGGTAGAGTTGAGGCCCACAGTGAGCCAAGATTATATTGAATGGGATAGCAGAATCAGTGGGCTGAATGGTCTACTCCTGTTCCTATTTCTTGCGTCTGTGCTGTGTGCAAAAACAGCCACCGATCTTTGTAGTAATGTATCTGGGGCTGTGCTGAGATAGGTTGCAACAGAAATACTCTCAATGGGAGAACATCTTGTCCAACCCTCCAGGAAATAAAGGGGCAGTGTCCCTCACACCGTCCCAGGTCTCAGGTTAAACTCCAGCTGGAGCTGCTTTTAGTTTCTCTGATAACTGCTGTTAGTTCAGCTTCAGGCAAAAAAAAAACACCGGACAGAATTCCCTTCTCAGGGAAAAAAAACTAGGGATGAGCAATAAATGCTGGCCCAGCCAGTGACACTGGAAAGAGGAATGAAAACAGGATCAAGCCAGGTGTGATGGCCCCAGAGGTGAATAGTCTGCCAGAAACAGCGATTCACACCTAAGCAGGGAGATGTTAGGTAAGATAGTGATCATCTTCAGCATGGATGGGAGGAGCTGGAGTACGGGTTACACAGAACTAGTGATACCTGAATTCAAGAGACTGCATGCATTTTCACCCCGGGAGGTACACGGCAATGTTGGAGGCTCTTTATTGCAGGAATAGCTGCGGGATTTGTCACTGAGAGCTCGGATGCAGGAGCACATATGGAGGTTGCTGAACAACTGCCAATGTTTAGGCTGTTAATGCAGACTTAACTTCAGAATAAAGTCAGAAACAAAAAGGCCACAGTGAGCACCAGAGTGGCAAAATAGCACAAAGGGGACAAGTAGAGACAGAGGGAGAGAAGAACACACCAACTGGGGGATGAACACAGAGAGATTTACCCTGTATCTGACCTCATGCTGTGTCTGTCCTTGGGAGTGTTTGTTGGGGGCAGTGTACAAGGAGATTTACCCTGTATCTAAGGAGGAAGTGAGGACTCCAGCTGCTAGAGATCAGTGTCAAAAAGTGTGGTGCTGGAAAAGCACAGCAGGTCAGACAGCATCTGAGGAGCCGGAGAGTCGACGTTTCAGGCAAACACGCTTCATCAGGAACATTCCCGGTGAAGAGCTTGTGCCCAAAACATCGACTCTCCGGCTCCTCGGATGCTGTCTGACCTGCTGCGCTTTTCCAGCACCACACTTTTTGACTCTGTATCTAACCTCATGCTGTCCCTGTCCTGGGAGTGTTTGATGGGGGACAGTGTAGAGGGAGCTTTACTCTGTATCTGACCCCGTGCTGTCCCTGTCCTGGGAGTGTTTGATGGGGGACAGTGTAGAGAGAGCTTTACTCTGTATCTAACCCCGTGCTGTCCCTGTCCTGGGAGTGTTTGGCGGGTAGGGGGGAGGTGGGGGGGGTTGGTTGAAGTGGGGTAGAGAGAGCTTTACTCTATATCTAACCCTTTGCAATACAGTGTTTGCTGTAGACACTGTGTTTAAAAATGGGGAGAAATCACCTCTTTTTTCCTCTCGTAAACAGCAGCAAATTCTTCACAAAAACAGCAGCAGCTGCATTCCACCTCCAGCAGGCACTGGCTGCTTGACAATCATAAAACCAGGAACAGGTGTGATTTGTTAATGCTGTAATTCCGTGCACATTATTGCGATCCCGGGCAGATTCCCCAAGCACTTGCAGCAGATGTGGATTCTTACACAATATGTCATAAATCCAACACCATGATCGAAGAGGAATAAAAAAAAAATCGAAATCTGTCAAACTGAGGAATGCTGGGTGTGGGTGTGAGAGAGGGAGAGATACGGGGGGAGGGTGGAAGAGAGAGACAGAGGGGAAGGAAGAGAGAGATGGGGGAAGAGAGTGAGAGACAGAGGAGGAGGGTGACAGTGATTAACAGAGAGGGGGAAAGAGAGACAGTGGGAGAGAGAGGGCTGAGAGGAGACAGGAGAGTGAGAGCTTAAGAGGAAGAGAGATTGAGGGAAGACTGACAGTAATGGGGGGGAACGAAGGGAAAGGGGGAAGGGAAGGGGGGGGAGGGAAAGAGAGTGAGGGGGCGGAAAGAGAGGGGAAGAAGAAGAGAGACTTAAGGATTGAGAGGTAAAAAGAGAGAGAGAGACCAAGAGTGAGAAGGAGGCAGAGGTGGGGATAAGAGAGAGAGAAGGAGAGAGATTTAAGGCCTTGGGGGAGAAATTGACAGTGAGAAGGAGGTGGGGGGAAGAGAGGAGGGGGAGAAAGAGAGAGATTAAGGGGCTGAGAGGCAGAGAGAGACAGAGACAGAGAGGGGGCAGGATTTACTGCAAACTCCTCTTGAACTGGGTGTCATGGGGCTGCGTGCTATGAACTGATTGTGGCATCTCAGTCAGTTGTTCACGGTGGGTGGGAGTGTAATATTTCTGATCTGCAAAAATAGAAGGAGTGCCTGGTGGTATAATTTCAAATCTGTTTTCCAAATATGTTTGGTATCTGGAGAAAATAAATCTGAGGTGAACAGCACGAGAATGAAGTCTTGAGACACAGCTTACTCCCTGATGAAGAGCTAAGGTTTCGGAGTTTAGTAAATTACAGTTTATCGCACTGCCTTTGCTGTTATCGTTTTACTGTTACAAGTGGGTCAATGATTGTACAGTTACAGAACAAGGCCATTCAGCTGTGCTAGTTTCTATGAAAAACTCCACAACAGCCCCAGCCTTTCCCCGTGGCCCTGCAACATTTTCCTTTCAAGTGTTTATCCAATCCAGTTCCTCCTAAAATTCTGCTTTCACTACTGTCTCATGCAGAATATTCCAGATTTTTTTAAAAAATCATGTGGCATGTGGGCATTGCTGGTCAACTTTTGTTGTCCTGCTGTTATTGCCCTTGGACTCAGTGCCTTGCTGGGCTATTTCAGGGAGTCAACCCCATTGGCTGCAGGTCCTGGAGTCACTGTCGGCCAGACTGGGTAAGGATGGCAGATTTCCTTGCCTGAAGGACATTAGTGAATGAGATGGGTTTTTACAAAAACTGATGATCATTATCACGGTCAGTTTTAAATTCCAGATTTTATTATCTTATTGAATTTGAATTCCACCAGCGGTCGTGGTGGGATATGAACCTGGGTGCCCGTGGCAATAATTGGGTCCTGTGGATGACTATGCCAGTGACAAACCACCTCCCCCTAACGCATCATAACACACTGTTCAGAGATGTAAGGGTAACCCCTCAGAGGCAGATGGGAGTTGAACCTGGCTCAGAGGCAGGGACACTACCATTGCATCACAAGAGCCCTTAATGTTTAACAGACCATTTTGCACATAGCCATTACAGAATGATTAAGGTTCAGCAGTCCATTGTAGATGTAAGTGGCACATATAAGGCTTTAGAAGGGGAAAATCAAACCAGGGATTGAACCTACAACTTTTAGGTTAGAGAGCAAAGCCGTTTCCATAGGGACTGCACACGCCGACAGTCTCAAACACATGAGACTAACTGATTGCTCAGAGTATGGATGAGGAGTAATGTAGTGGTTGGACATTCAGTCATTCACCTTGAGATATTTTCTCATCATCCTGTTCAGGGATGTTTCTACACTGGTCTGGAGCAGCTAGGACTTGATCCCGGGGGGCCCTCCCTCAGAGATACGGATACTGTCAATACACAGTCCCTTTACCTCACAATTCCAAGCGCAGGCGACCACTCCAAGATCTGCACAATAGCCAAGAATAAAATAAATGGCAGCACTGGGAGCATCCCTGACAACTTATTTCTTGAGGCCTGTGACAGACGGCAGGTTAAAAATGCGCATGGTAACACCCTCAATAATACCCGCTCACCTCCAGCCCCCCCCGAACCTCCTGACCAGCACAGGATCTGAACAGCATTTCCCCACCTCACAAAACCAGTAACAGCATCCCATGTTTGACCTGCTTGTGTGTGTCAGTGAATATTCACGTGGGTTCTGTTAGACAGATCCTCCTCAGTGCCACATTATCCTAATGAATTACTTTGATAAATAGGAGTAACTGTTGCTTCTTAAAGACCTGGGAAGCCTCCCCAAGCAGCCTGCTATCATTGTATCAATAAAATGCTTTCTCACCCACACAAAGAGACTAATTAATTTGTCAAGGCATCATCTTGTTGAAAGCTCATGGTTAAACATCATGGATATGGTGGATTTCCTCAGTGAGGGGTCTCTTTTTAAAGCCAGCTTGTGAAACCTGTACATGCAAACAGGAGGCCATTCAGCCCTCAAGCCTGATCTATCAGTTCAATGAGATCACAGCTGATGTGCGCTCCCTCAACAGCCTCCTTGAACACAGATCCAGCATTCTCAAAACTCTCAACTGCCCACAGCCTCGACTACTACTCGTGGCCTGGGCAGGTTGTCGCGGTCCACCCCATAGGGAATTCAGGAGAATTGTGGTGGGAACGCGGAACTCTGTCCCACGTGAAACAGTCGCAACGAATGACAAAGACATGTCCGAGGGGAAGGAAAAAGGAACAGCAGGGTATGGAGGGAAGATCAGAAACACTCAACAGGTTAAATGGACTGAATGGCCTGTGAATATTTTTCATCAACCTGCTCAGACAATGTTATGTCACACCTCCGGAATAGGTGGGACTTGGATCCAGCTCTTCTGGCTCAGAGGTAGGGACACTACTGTGACATCTCTGCTTGATGTAACAGTGATGATAGTGGGACAAGATTCTCAACAATCACTGGCCCCAAATTCTCTCTGGTCTCATGCCATTGGACGATTGTTGGCCCCCAATTTGCTCTGGCCTAATGCCATTGGCTGAATGCTGGACCCCCATTTCCTTCTGGCCTTGTGCCATTGGCTGATCACTGGCTTTCCGATTGTTGCTCTCTCTCTCTCCCCCCCTCCCCCTGATTGGCTGATCACAGACACTCCTCCCTCCCGATTTTCACTCTCCATTGGCTGATCACCGCACAGATGCCACTTTAGCTGAGCGTGACTGAGTAGACACTCAGGTCACAGTGAATGTCGGTCTGGGGGGGGGGGGGGGGGGGGGGGAGAAAGTTAAATGGTCGTGACTGATTACATTTGATCATCCCTCCGGCGGTAGGGGGATTCGACAGAGGTGCAAGAACCTTATCAGCGCAGAGCCACCCCCCTCAGTCCGTGGTAAACAACATGGTGGATGAGGGCACTTTTTAACCAGTACCTCAGTGAGAGTTATCTCCAGGAGAGAAGGGGGATGGGAAAGGTGGAAGGAGCCATCCAGGAGAACGAGACTACACAATAACATTCAACAACATATTGACTGATAATTGGCCACAAGTACAATGATTCAAAGCTCCTGCAGGACCCAGTTTATGTTATCTGATCTATAAACAGACTGTAACACTTCAAACACAATCAATGGAAACCCAATATCCTCCACACTCCTGATACAATTGTTGCTTTTAATTGACAGTGATCAATAGTTGTTAGTTTGGCTCCTTTGGTAGTGCACTGATCTCTGGCTCAGGAGGTGACAGGTTTGAAGTGTGCTGCAGGAGTTCAGCACGTGGCAAGTCATTTTAGTTCCAATAACGTTTCCCTAAAGAGTCAACGAAAGGTTGTCCCTGCTCCGAACACAGATACACACACTCCACCCCCACCCCAATCCCCCCCCATAGCTGACTCTCAAAGGGTTCAAATGTCAAGTGACACTTTTTATTGACATACAAAGGTTATGGGAGGGGACGGGAATGAAGGCAGAGGCTGGAAAACATCATGACAGGGGACAGAGTGACTGAGCTATAAGCAGAATGACAGATGGGACAAAACTAACTCATGGGACGATGCAGGACAGAATCATAAAATGCCTACAGTGTGGAAGCAGGCCATTCAGCCCATCAAGTCCACACCAACCCCTGATCGCAGCCACCCCCAGGCCACCCCAGCCCATGATCCTGCATCTCCCATGACTAGCCCACCTAACCTGCACATCTCTGGACACCTTGAGCAATTCAGCACTGTCAATCCACCTAATCAGAAGAGGCCCTTCAGCCCATCAAGTGAAGACAAGAACTACTTTCTAATTCTATATGAGGCCCACTTTCTCACTGTCTTTATCATTATGCTATTTCAAGCGGCTCATCCAAGTACCTTTTAAAGATTATGAGGTTTCTCACCTCTACTGCCCTCTCAAGCATTCCATTCCAGACCTGAACATCCTTCTGGGTGAGAAAATTTTCTCTCAAATCCTCTAGAAACCTCCTGCCTTTCATCTTAAAGTGATGATGCCGCTTGTCTGTCAGAAATGCAGAGGTAAACCGACAATGGGGAACATTGGAGAGACGGAGAGAATGTATAGGAATAGAGAAGCGACAATGCCAGTGGGAAAAGTGAGAAAATGGAGGGAGGGTGGGTGGGTGGGGGAGTAGGCGATGACCTGCAGCTCTCTTCAAAAGCAGTAAATAGCAAAGGCTTGTAATGGTTGAAATAGGAAAACCCTTCACATGGAAGATGGGATTCTCTGCCCCAGACAGTCTTAACATTATGGCGACAACAGAATTATAATCTTCAGTTGACAATAGGGATCTTTCTGTGCATCTTTCATGGGCCAGTGAAGATGATAACATTTTCAAAGACACAGAGAAGGAGACGCTAAGTGAAGAGCAAAGTCCTGAGATAATAGAAAGTGTGTGAATGACAAGGGCAAAGAATCTTAAAATTAGAGAGGGGCTCATTCACAAGTGAAGTTGGGAAGCACACTATTATCTGGAGGGCAGTGAACAGCCTGGATCTCTCTGCCTCCGGAGATTTGCAGAGGGAAAGCGCACAGAGACTGGGATAAATTAGAGAGCTCAATCAGAGAGTCAGTGCAGGGTCATAGAGTCATACAGCAGCACAGAAACAGACCCTTCGGTCCAACCAGTCCATGCTGACCCTAATCCCAAACTAAACTAGTCCCACCTGCCTGCTCCTGGCCGATATCCCTCCAAACCTTTCCTATTCATGTACTTGTCCAAGTGTCTTTTAAACATTGTAATTGTACCCATATCCACCACTTCCTCAGGAAGCTCATTCCGTACACGAACCACCCTGTGTAAAACATTTGCCCTTATGTCTTTTTTAGATCTCTCTTCTCTCATCTTAAAAACATGCCCCTAGTCTTGAAATCCCCCATCTTAGGGAGAAGACACCTATCTATACCCCTCATTATTTTATAAACTTCTATAAGGTCACCTCTCAACCTCCTACACTCCAATGAAAGAAAGTCCCATCCCATCCAGTCTTTTTTTGTAACTGAAACCTTCCATACCTGGCACCATCCTGGTAAATCTCTTCTGAACCCACTCCAGCTTAATAATATCCTTCCTATAAATGGGTGACCAGAACTGGACACAGTATTCCAAAAGAGGCCTGACCAATGTCCTGTACAACCTTAACATAGCGTCCCAATTCCTACACTCCAAGGACCAAGCAGTGAAGGCAAGCATGCCAAATGCCTTTTTAACCACCCTGTCCAATGTGACACAAACTTCAAAGAATTATGTACCTGAGCCCTGAGGGCCCTACCATTAATTCCGTAAACCCTAGGGCGGCACGGTAGCTCAGTGGTTAGCACTGCTGTCTCACAGCACCAGGGTCCCAGGTTCAATTCCAGCCTCAGGCGACTGCCTGTGTGGAGTTTGCATGGGTTTTCTCCGGGTGCTCCGGTTTCCTCCCGCAATCCAAAGATGTGCAGGTCAGGTGAATTGGCCATGCTAAATTGCCCGTAGTGTTAGGTGCATTAGTCAGAGGGAGATGGGTCAGGGTGGGTTGCTCTTCGGGTGGACTAGTTGGGCCGAAGGGCCTGTTTCCGCACTGTCGGGAATCTAATCTACCATTGTTTGTTGTATCAAAATACAATACCTCGCATTTAGTCAGACTGAACTCCACCTGCCATTTTTCAGCCCATTGACCTATTTGATCAAGATCCCTTTGTAATTTTCGAAAACCTTTTTCACTGTCAGTCAATATCCTTTAACCTTGCCTTTTCTCCTGTCCATAGCTAGCAAGAGATAAGGGATGCCATTGGGTCTGTCCATTCTCCAAAGGAAACGCAAAGAATTGTAGTTGCTGGAAATTATAAACATTTACTGGAGAAACCCAGCAGGTCAGTTCTGAAGAAGGGTCACTGGATCTGAATTGTTAACCCTGCTTTCTCTCCACAGATAGGGGAGATGATGACCTGGTGGCATAAACTAACTGGACTGTTAATCCAGAGTGTGGCCTGAATTGCTGTGCTCTTCCAGCACCACTGATCCAGATGCTGGAAAAGCACAGCAGGTCAGGCAGCATCAGAGGAGCAGGAGAGTTGACGTTTCGGGCAAAAGCCCTTCATCAGGAACCAGAGGCCCAGGTATTGTTCTGAGGACCTGGATTCGAATCTGTCTGCAGCAGACGGGAGAATTTAAATTCAACACAAATCTGGAATTAAGAGTCTGATGATGACCATGAAAACATTGCCGATTGTCGGAAAAGCCCATCTGGTTCACTCAGGGATGGAAACCGCCATCCTTACCTGGTCTGGCCTAGGTGTGACTCTAGACTCACAGCAATGTGGCTGACTCTTAACTACCCCCAGATGGGCAATAAATGTTGGCCCAGCCAGTGATGCACTCATTTGGTGAATGAATAATAAAAAAGATGACAGCAGTAGCAGACAGACTATTGTCTCCACTCTCTGCTATCTAGGAGTCATTCTGTGTAACTGATGACTCAGTGCCAGTTTCATTCTTCCTGTTTGCTGCCGAAGTAAAGCCACTTTGTTCTGTTGAAGGTTCTACACTTGCTGGAGGAGCTGACAGTGAGAACTGAACCATAACACCCAGTACACTTTCTATTAAGATCCATTAACTCATGGCAACTGTCCAGAGCTGCTTCTATTCATCTTCACTCCTCAAAAGAAAACCCCACATTTTCAACATAAAACCACACCACAGCTTTTAACGAGAAGTTGACTTCATAGGTTTCCAAACCGCATGACAAAAAGCCTTTGAAAGCTGCGCTCTCAGCTGATCACAGGCAGGATGTCCAAACCCTGGAGCAAAGCAACAACCATAATCCTGGGACATTGGCTCACCCGCGGTTTGTGAGAGGAAGCTTAAGGAAGTCAACTTTGTTTTGTTTAGCGAGACTTTGACTCGATTCAGCAAGCACTTTGGGAGACTGTCGAAGGAAAGCTGACAAATCAGAGCCAGATAAATTGTTGGTGGTGCAGGAAGATCTCCGACAGAGAGAAATGAGTTAGTCAGGGTGAAAAGGGAAGTGTTGGCTCATTGGGGAGGGAGGTTAGTGAGGGGTTTGAGATACAATAAACCCAAAAGGGTGACATCAAAGAGGAAGCGATGGCCTCGGGTGCTATCACAGAGAGACGCCTGGTCACATTAGTCACAGGTAGAGTCGTAGAGATGTACTGCACAAAAACTGACCCTGAAGTCCAACTCATCCATGCCAACCCACATTAATCAAGTCCCATTTGCCAGCATTCAGCCCATATCCCTCCATACCCTTCCTATTCATGTTCTGGGGACCTGGGCTCAAATCCTGCCACAACACCCATCTGGTTCACTAACGTGCTTTAGGGAAGGCACTCCCCTGATCTGACCTACATGTGACTCCAAACCCACAGCAATGCGGTTGACGCTTCACTGCCCCTCTGGGCAATTAGAGACGGGCAATAAATGCTGGCCTAGCCCACTTCCTGTGAATGAATTACAAAAGAATGGACATTGAGGCTGGGACTGACCTCCTTTGAGGAGAGATGATGTGCAGGTGCTGGTGTTGGACTGGGGTGGACCAAGTTAAAAATCACACAACACCAGGTTATAGACCAACAGGTTTAATTGGAAGCACTAGCTTTCAGAGCGCTGTTCCTTCATCAGGAGGAACTGACCTCCTCTGAGAGATGATGTGCAGGTGCCAGTGTTGAACTGGGGTGGACAAGTTAAAAATCACACAGCACCAAACTTTAATTTACTATAAATTCATGTGTCCTATGATCCTGCCCCACTAGCTACCTGACAAAGGAGCAGCGCTCCAAAAGCTTGTGTTTTCAAATAAATCTGTAGGACCACAAACTGGTGCTGTGTGATGTTTAACTCTTTTGAGAAGAGATAGCTGATGGGATGTAAAAATCAGGAAGGGCTTTGGAAATATATTTCCACCTGGCAGCAAGGTCAGTCACTGACAGACACAGAGTGCAAGACACCATTCACCCAGAGAACCATAGGCTGCTCTGTCACTAGGACCGGGTGGGGGGAGGGGGGGGGGGGGGTGGGGGGCAGAGAGAGAGAGATCGAGTGTGAGAGAGGGGAGAGGGAAGGAGGGAAGGAGGGAGAGAGAGAGAAAAGAAGGGGAGAGAGGAAGGGAGATACAGAGAGAGGAAAGAAGGGGAGAGAGAGAGGAAAGAAGGGGAGAGGGAGAGGAAAGAAGGGGAGAGGGAGAGGAAAGAAGGGGAGAGGGAGAGGAAAGAAGGGGAGAGGGAGACGAAAGGAGGGGAGAGGGAGACGAAAGAAGGGGAGAGGGAGAGGAAAGAAGGGGAGAGGGGGAGGGAGAGAAGGAGGATCTGGTGAGCTGTGTTCCCCAGTAACTTTCTGGAAGCAATTCCAGAGTAACATTCATTATTAGAAGAATACTGGAAAAGGAAGAATTTGCCAGGTGATGGGGAACAAGGAGGGGGAGGACTGCGGCTCCTGTAGACCTGACAGGCAGAAGGCCTGTTCTCGTACTGTCTCGTCCCCTGACTGTAAATGGCTCAATGAAGGGATTGAGTGAGAAAGGAGGTGGGAATGTTGGATCTGTTTGAAGGGACATGACGTTTTTCACTCTGTGTCCCTCAGATACTGACCTTCCTGCCCGTGGAAAGATATTTTCAATTAGCTATCCGATCACAAAAATAATAATCCACCGGACTGTAATCAGGGTTTTCCCTGAGGTCCTGCCTCATGGTTATAGTCAGTGAAAATTCACACACAGCCTTGTAAAGCAACTTTGTTTTTCTTTTTGCAAAACGTGTGGCTTGCGGGGGCAGCCCATCCTCGAGTGGAGATATTGGTTTTGACAACCTTTACATATCGGTGAATCCGTCCCTAATGGAGCAGAGAGAGAACCAGGCAGCCTCTCTCTCAGGCTACAGCCTCTTTCAGTCTCAACAATTGCTGAGAAGGTGCCCTGAGCACTGCTGTAGTCTAAGAATAAACTTGTCGATCTGCTGTGGTCAATAGTGGCTGATTAATTTTGACTTCATTCTTTCATGCCTCAATCTTTTTGTCCTGTTGTATTGGCTTGGCCCTTCAGGTTTCCCAGTGAGACATAAATTAACTCGTGCGCGGTTTCAGACAGTGTACAGCAGTCAGAATATTGTCAGTTTTGGCCTTGGGATGACAGACGACTCAGAACCAAACCTGAACTCAGCCTCGCCTACTCACAGTAAGGAGTGTTCCTTTCTGTTGAAAATACTGATGGTTGGGGATAAGATCGAGAAGCAGGAGGTAATTCAACACCTTGTGTTTAGATCAGAGTGGTGCTGGAAAAGCACAGCAAGTCAGGCAGCATCCTGATGAAAGGCTTTTGCCCGAAACGTCGATTTTCCTGCTCCTTGGATGCTACCTGCCCTGCTGTGCTTTTCCAGCACCACTCTGATCTAGACTCTGGGTTCCAGCATCTGCTGACCTGACTTTTGTCTCATTTAACACCTTGTACCTCTGCCTCTCAATCTCAGCCTCAACTCCACTCTCATGCCTCCTCTCCATAACCCTTCACTCCGTTACTAATTCAATATCTGTCTAACTCCTCCTTAAATTTACTCCATTCCTGACATCCACCACACTCGGGGGGGGGGGGGGGGGGGGGGGGGGGTCAGTGAATTCTACAGATCCATGACCTTGTGAGAGAGTAAGCCTCATCTCTGTTTTATCTTCGAACTATGACTTCTTGTTCTACACTGCCCCATTCTCTATGAAGTAACATCCTCTCTGTGTCTCCTTTGTCGATTCTCCTTAGCATTTTATAGATCTCAACTAAATCTCCGCTCACTCTTCCAAACCCCAGAGAGTATAGCCCTAAACTGTTCAATCTCTTTGCAGAAGACAACCCCTCATATCTGGGTATCAGAAATCCACAGAAGTGTCATTGTGTGGGAGGTCATTCAGCCCATCATGTCTGGACCAGCTCTCCACACCACATGCCTGTGTGGAGTTTGCACATTCTCCCCTGTGTCTGCGTGGGTTTCCTCTGGGTGCTCCGGTTTCCTCCCACTGTCCAAAGAAGTGCAGGTCAGGTGAATTGGCCGTGCTAAATTGCCGTAGTGTTAGGTGCTTTAGTCAGAGGGAAATGGGTCTGGGTGGGTTACTCTTTGGAGGGTCGGTGTGGAGTTGTTGGGCTGAAGGGCCTGTTTCCACACTGTAGGGAATCTAATCTAATCTAAAAAAAAATTATCGCCATCTTCCTTCCCTCTACCTTCTAACTCTGCATTGGTTTCTATTTAAATACCCAGTTTATACTCTCTCGATTGACCTCAGTCAAGCTGCTCCAATACACATCCCAAACCCTCACTGCAAGAGAAAGAATTTTCTTGCCTCGAAACATAGAACCCTACAGTGTGGAAAGAAACCATTCAGCCCATCAAGTGACCCTCCAAACAGCATTCCACCCAATCTCTGTAACCCGACATTTCCCATGGCTAACCAACCTAGCCTGCAGATCCCTGGACACTATGGCCAATTCATCTAACCTGCACATCTTTGGAATGTGGGAAGAAACTGGAGTACCCAGAGGAAACCCATGCAGACACAGGGAGAATGTGCAAACTCCACACAAAACAGACAGTCACCCGAGAGTGGGATCAGACCTGGTCCCTGTACTGTGAGGCAGCAGTGCTAACCACGGAGCCACTGTGCTATCCTGAGGCCACTGGGCTGTCATGACAGGTTCAAAGAAAACTTCCTGACCTATTGACCCTGTTGGTCAACTGTTGTGAATGTGTTTCACTGTCTGTCCTTTGTTCGTTAAAGTTAATGAGGGAACAATGGAAGTCAAGATGGTGGAAGCAGTGGGCCTTGGACCTGGCCTGTTTCTGCACTGATGTGGAAGGAAGTGCTGGGGACAATGTGAGTCTAATATAAACAGCAATGCCCAGCCTGGCTGCAATCAATGGATTGTCGGCTCCCTGTTCTGTACAACAACATGCTGCATTTACAAAGCACCTTCAACCTAGTTCTGTGTCCAAAGGAGTGTCAACTAACGGCCCAAACTTGATACTGAGCGACATAAGGAGATTTTAATATTGATGCAGAGAGAGAGAGAGAGAGAGAGAGAGAGAGAGAGAGAGAGAGAGAGAGAGAGGTTTAGTGGAATATTTTAAGTGAAAAAAGAGAGCGCGTGATCTAGGAGGGAATTCCAAAATGTAGGAAATTGGAAGTTTGGAGTGGCACAGTAGCTCAGTAGTTAGCACTGCTGCCTCACAGTGCCAGGGATCCAGGTTTGATTCCACCCTCAGGCGACTGTCAGTGTGGAGTTTGCACATTCTCCCCACGTCTGCGTGGAGTTGCTCTAGTTTTCTCCCACAGTTCAGAGATGGGCAGGTTAAGGTGGATTGGCCATGGGAAGTGCAGGCTGACAGGGATGGGGTGGGTCTGGGCGGCCTGCCCTTCAGAGGGTTGGTGTGGACTCAATGGGCCGAATGGCCTGTTTGCACACTGTAAGGATTCTATGAAGTACAGCTGACCGTGGCTAGAGTGTATGTTTTCAGAGACACCAGGCTTTGCCATCTTGCTCAGAGACGTGAGTTTTAAGGGAGTGACTTAAAATAGGAGAGGGTGACAGAGCACTTTGTGAAGGGAATTTTACAGAGCTCAGGGCCGAGTTGCCGAAAGAGAGAAAGAAGAACTTGCATTTATATATCGCCCTTCCCACCTTCGGGATATCCCAAAGCAGAAGTACTTTCTGAAGTGGTGTCTGGTCTGGCCAAGTGACCAGCATTCTCATCTCTGTTCAAACCCCACCCAGGAGCTAGCACATACAGACATCTGGGTGCGCTGACCACGTTTACTGAGGAGGGGATGCTGCCCAGTTGACAGGGCCATCTTTCAGATGGGTCATTAACCCATGGGCCCTTCCATCCTCTCGTGTGGGAGTAAAAAATCCCTCAGCATTATTTCTTGGAAGAGTATGAGGCTTATCTCTGGTGTTCCAGCCAATATTTATCCCTCGCTCAGTCGGCACAAGAACAGTTTGTCTGGCCGGCAACACTTGGGGAATCCTGCTGTGCACAATTGTCTCATTTCCCATATTAAT